>NW_003804370.1:497095-771375 GCF_000255335.2 Galendromus occidentalis
CGAATAGCGAAGGGGGAAGGCAGGGTACGTGAAAGTGTGTTTATCCACCGAGCGCAATCGGTTAGCATCAACTCCACCGAATACCTCCCTTGATCGGGATTGGGATGTTCGACTAGGAACCGAAGTCCCGATCCGGGCCGGCAGTCTTAGACGCGAGGATGCCGCGCGGCCCGTCAAGGTTTTAACGAAAGTACCCGAGGAGAGAAGGGAAACCGGAGGGCGTCTGTCAGCACAGCCAATGAGCTGGAAATCTCGGGCCTTTTGCTTCGACACGGTGGAAGGAAAATATGAGAAGGTTTCCGAGAAGAGCTACGGCTTAAGTGCTTCAACAAATAGGTGTTTCGCTGCGAAGAACTCTCACCGCGCCCGCTTTCGAGTCTGCGCACACTCCGCATTGTGACTCGATTGGGACGTCTTGCGGACGGCCATCACAGGCTGACTTTCATGAGCAGATCCGAACGAAATATTCTCGGACTGTTACCACGAACGATCCTTGGGGAACGAGTCGGTCATAACCGGCATTCCTCGCTTTAGCTGCACGTCGAGACAGAACAGCGATTGCAGTAGGGGAACTCGCGAGTGCTCCCGCGGACGCATTGGTTCGTTCGCCAGCTGATAGCGAATGCCGCGGGAAAAAACAAGGAGTGAACGGCCTCCTATTGTTTCTTGCCTATCTCAACAATAAAAAAACTCACGTCCCGCACCAACTTTTCGCTAGAGGCGTCACTGATAGCTAGAATAATGCTCAACAATTGCGATGAGGTAGAGCAAAAAATCTTTCGAGACCACCGAGGCATCCGAGTTCCTCGACTGTCTCCGACTCGAGTCCTAGGGCGTAGCTGTTGGATCTGTGTTGGACTGGTTATTAAATTTTTACTCTGATTGATCCGGGAGAACCGTAATTTTACATTTCCATGTTCGGACCCGACAAACTGCCCCGCTGTCGGGCGGACACTTCCCTACGAGAGGAATCCCACAGATATCTGAGGAATGTCTGATTGCTATCACATTTGGTGGAGAAAAAAAAACGAGAGGAAAATAATTCCGATCGTTTCTCTCACGAGCACGTCCGATCGAAGTTCCCCGCGCAACAGGAAGCGCTTTGAGCTTCTGTTGCGGCAAGAAGAAGCCGCTGGTCATTTCCACGTCGAGCCGTCCATGCATTCGGGCATCGACTCATCCGTCTGCAGCCTCATTGAAAAAGAGATCGTCGGAGCTCGAAACTCGAGACTGCTGTCGTACTCCGTCTTAGCGGCACAGCTGCACTTGTACAGCTTTCCCGCGAACCGAATGCGAGTGATTTGATATCTGGAGAGTAAATATCGTCGCTGCTGTCTGGCAGGATATTCCGCGTTGTTTCCTGCGTTTTCGTGAGTTTCCCTTCTCCGGAGAGCTTCAAGATTCTCGTCTAGGTGCATTAGGTAGAGTTGATTCAGTTCCCGCTAATGGCGCACTTGAGCGACTCCGAAGAGCGTATCCAGTTGGCTTCAGCTAACTCAGTTCTCTCGGATAACGGTTGTTTCGGGGCGTGTTCCTCACAGCAAAGCGGTTGATTCCAGACGTCTCTGCGCTCCGAAAGAGTTTCTTTCAATTTGTTTGTTCCGCAGGGGCTGACGTGCTGAAGTCGCTTAGTGGTGCGTTGGGAATTAATTGCTTTTACTCACTGTTCGCTTCTTGTTTCGTTTCGATGCTTACCGCGACGAGATCGAGCTTGTGCTCAAACCCACCGGTACGATGATCCCGCGGCCATTGTTCGAATCAAGGCTCGAATATGTCGAATGAACAGCGGCGAATAAGCGATCCCAGATTCAAACACTGATGGATAATCAGGCGACGCGGGGACTGGCTGGTGGAGACGAAACGCAAGAGGACCTCGCCGCAAGTTGCGGCCATAGAACTCGAAGCCTCGAGAGCACAGATAGAGCGATGAACTCTACGGCCGAGCATTGTTTCGAGGAGGCATCGATATGTATCTGATATGTTTTGGCAACGAAAATCACTTCGGTATACGGATGGATTCTCATTCTTTATAGGAATATGGCATGGACATATATCTACGGCAATCGTGGACGGACAAGCGCCTGAACCTGAGCCGCTTCGGCATCAACTACACAGTCACGCTTAACGGCGAGGACCTCATGGAGAAAATCTGGAAACCCGATCTTTTCTTTAGGTGGGTTGACCTCCAGCTCGCTGCAACCTCTTCTATTCGCTTCGACCGAGCTTCGGCCAGGGCCGGATATCGGTACCTCGACTCGCCTTCCCGACGAAATCGAGTCATACCTCGAAACGCCGATGTGCTCTCTCAGCTGCTCGGAGAGATTGAGGAAAGTCAAAGCGACCCGCTCGGGCATCTCACGCCAAGCGCGCCGCCCGAGACTCGAACGTCCGAAAGTAGTTTTGAGCAATCTAAAAGGAGCTATGAGCGGTCACTTGAACCGTATTTCCATATGCCCTCTCTGCTTTCGGATTCGGGCGTATGGGGATGAAATGTAAAACTGGACGGAGCTTCAGTCGAAACACATCAGCGCAACTCTTGCAGCTACCAACTTAAAGTTGGAATCTTGAGGAGGAGCCTAAACGAAATGTTTGAAATATTTACAGAAATGTGAAGAGAGCAGCGTTTCACAGAGTGACGGTCCCAAACATGTTGGTAAGAATTGCACCAGATGGAGAAGTTCTCTATTCTATGCGGCTCACCTTAAGCCTCGCGTGCGTCATGGTTTTTCGATATTATCCGCTCGACACTCAGAGGTGCAACGTCATTCTCGGAGCTTGTAAGTCGACCGAACGAGTGAACGACATCGAGCTCGATTTGCTGATTGATTATCTTCCGCAAGCTCAGTTCCCCACATGCTCCCTCGCCGGAGGCGGGAAATGGCATCGGCGCTTCCAATATATCGCTTGGACATCTCCTTAAACCTGTTCCAACAAAAGAAATTCTGATTCGAGCGCCATATGTCGTCGCGCGATAGCTCTTTGTCTCCTCGGCTCGGGTCCGGTCCAAAAAGGCGGTTGTCAAGGAGAGATTTGTGAAACGGGAGCCGATGCCATGATCCCGTCGCGCGATTGCTTGTTTTTCTCCCTCGGAGAGTGAGAATATAATCGAGGTTCTAATCGCTTACAGATGCACAGACGATCGACCAGACGCACATCTCGTGGCAGACCCATAAGCCCATCGTTATCGAAAGCCCTATTGAATTGCCCGAGTTCGACCTCACAGGCCACACGTACGGCAGCTTCAACCGAACCGTTGACACTGGTGAGGATACCAGATGTTTTTCAAGCATTCAGTACATTCATGATTGCTCCGTTTGTCTATCGAAGTTGCGGCGGGGAGCCCGATCGGCAAGAACGTTGATAAAAAAATTCAGCTCTCTTGTTTGGTCGACGGCAGCCTTCCGATTCATTCGCATAATCAAAATGTATCGTCGCGAGGGCGCCTATTGTAGGTGCCCTCATCAGCGGCCGCTCTGCTGCGGTTCGCGAGAAGGGTGAGCTGACATCTCCTGTGAAGCGGATAGATTGTGTTCTCGGTGATCAGCGAGTATGTTGATGTGACACATGGGATAGAAAAATACAGGAGTGCCTCTGACAAGTCGAAACAAACGATTCTCTCGGCTCGTCCTCGCCGCCCTGCTCGAGCATAACCCGTCGCGTCAGGTGCGCCTTGTCTGTCAGCTTTCAAGTCTTGGTCAACCCTTGTGAACGATGCTTCCGAGCCGGATGGCCGGTCGGGCAACGCGATCCACCGAATTAATGACAATGTATCGGAATTCCTTGATTGAAACGGCTCATTCGTGCACTCGGCGTATTCCGTAGAATGAAAATCTCTCTCATTTCCTTGCGCGGAGTCGCATGCCCCTCGTTAGATTGCCCGCCAGCCGGTTCCCGGACGCCATCCGCGATATAGCGCGCCGATGAGACGAATCAGGTTCAAGATCAACATTATTTCGTGTTCGTATCCTTCGAGCATGGAATGCAGGGAATAACCCCAATCATTGATATTCAGCGGAGAAAGAATCGGGTCACATTGACAGCGTTTCCGTCCGACTATCGTCGATTTTTACCATCTCTGATTGTGGGTGTTGATCTCTCTTCCACGTTTCCGAAAGGTGGGGTCGTGTGATTTTGAGCTTCAAACGATACCTCTGCGGGAGCAACACCGTGAGGCTAAGCCTCGAAGTTTTTCTCGACCGCGTTTAGAGTTCTCAGGAGTGGTATCGGGTGAGAGCGTGCTGTATTAAGACTTGGGAACGCAGAATGCTGCCCATGTGAAATTCTTCCCGCTGGCAAAATGCTGCTGATGAGAAAATCTTTTCGGTTTCAACTTCGGCGACCACCAAGATTCAGTCGCGCAAACGGAAAGTATTTTGTCGCGGTCCCGCACGGAGGACCCGCCCACGGAGAATGATCCCGGGAGCTTGCGGCTCCTTGTTCTGCAGGGATCCAGATCGGGTTTCCAGGGACTTTCAGGAAAGGACTCCAACGAGTTTTTCTTTCGCCGACTCGATGTTCGCCTGACCGTTCATGAAGCCGGCTCTAGGATCTCCTCGAAGCGACCGGGAAAAGTGCCAGAGAGTTTCGAGCTCTCTCTGAATCCAATCCCTTAGCATCGATTGCGAAGCAGTGCGAATAGCAGCGATTTCCGTCATTTCAGGAACATTCAGTTTCCTCAATGTCACGCTGACGCTTGCTCGGCAAAACGGGTACCATCTTATCCAAACTTATCTTCCCACTTTCTTGATCGTGACAATATCTTGGGTTTCATTCTGGCTGAACATCGACGCTACTCCGGCCAGGGTGACCCTCGGTGTCACCACCCTGCTCACAATGACAACCGTGGCGGCGGGTGTAAGGACTCAACTCCCACCCGTATCCTACGTCAAAGGTGAGCCCCAGCTCTCTTGCACCACTTATGGAATTTTTTGAGAGGGTGGTAGATCGCTCTCAACCCAGAGACATTCTCTCCAGCCATCGACGTCTGGATCGGAGCCTGTTCGGTGATGGTCTTCGGGGCTCTTCTAGAATTCACGCTCGTGAACTACCTGAGCCGAAGCAAAATGCGTCCGGAAGAATTCCGCAAATCAATGAATCCTTTCGCCGTGAGTACCATTCCTTTCCTGATTCGCGTCAGAGCTGAAAATGTTGGTTCGTTTCGTTGTCTCTGTAGTCTTCCCTCCCTGTTTGGTTAGCGAGTAGAGCTTCGGCTCTTTGTAAGTGTTCCGGAGAGATGTACCCGGCATGGGAAGTATGATATGGTCTTGGAGAATCGTAAAAATCGTCTCATACAGTCATGGCATTGGATCGGTCATTGTTGTCCAGGATTGAGGTTCAATTGCTCGGTTCCCGTCGGTTTCGTCGTCTAAGGAAGCTCTCGCTTCAGAACGAGCATGTGGTATCAGATTTCCTAACAATTAGTCTTCAGAGTCCCATCCTAGGGGGACAGGGGACCTCGTTTGAGCGGAAGAACTTTTTGACTCCCACGAAGGGGACGATAGAAGGCGGAGATCATTTCAATTGACTCTGTTTTTTCCTGCGAATCGCGTGGTGTTCGACATATGGGAGAATCTAAAAACTAAGCTTGCATTGTTTCGATTGAAGTAATTTTCTTCCGCCCGCAGTGTATGGTTAAAGAGAATGGAGAAATTCAGCTTACCGAATTGTCCGAAAATGTTAGTATCTCTCCGGAATGATCTCATGTTGAGCTCCTTGCGTACTCGGTTTAGCTTGGCAACAGGTACACTTTTCGGCTGCGAAGCTCTGTCTATCTGGCGGGCGCTAACTTCGAAAGCTCCTGCTTAGGTTCAGACAGAGGGAAAACCGACTTCTGACAACTCCCTCGGCTGTGACTCGGCTCACCTCTTCTTCCACCCTGCTGTCTGTGTTCCGTTCTTTCCGCAGCGCTTGTTTCACTCTTCAAACTCTGTGCGGGAGCATTCGGCTTTTCCAGACAACCTCATGAGCTAAACGCATCGCACGAATCCTTGGTTTGCCGTATGTTCGCTTTCACCTCCACTCTCTGTGTCTCTCCCTGAACAGAATTTAACCTGCATCGGGAATCCGCAGCGCAAGAAGGACGCCGACTCGTCAGCACCATCTTCGAAGGATGGGCATCACAGTAAGCCGTGTCGAATATTTAATCTTTCGTTTATTCCGCATCGTTCGGAATCCTCCCCCCTCCCCGGGACCCGAGCTCATGGCCGCGTCTCGTTCTCGTTGAAGGTGATTTGCCAAACGGACGACCTTACGAGCTCCAGCGCAACGTCAAGCGTGCGCAGATGGTCGACAGAGCATCCCGGATCATGTTCCCATTCATGTTCTTGGTTTTCAACACCGTCTACTGGACATTCTATCTCTTCCGGGGCGACGGAAGTCAATAGAACAAGGACTACGTCGAAGGCAACGGCCGCAGGTCAGCCTGTGCCCTCGGCTTCGCTCTGGGTATTTTGCCCAGTCAGCGTGCGATCCCGTGAACCAGCATCAAGGTCGCCGGCTGCGTTCGGACACAGTTGTAGTCTCATAAGGTCACGTAGGAATAGCTGACAAGCTCCTTGTCCGGAAATCATCGTCGTTACAGGGTAACATACATCAACACCGTTGAGCGTACAGAAAAAACGACCGATTTGAGCGAAGACTCTCACTTCATCAGATGTCCGCCATCAGGGAATCATCAACCTCGTACTAACTGTATCTAGAAGACGTCCCGTAAGCTCCATCTTGAGTCCCATCCCGCGGAGAGGATTCCACCTTCCACCAGACTCCACCAGGACCTTTCCAATCAGAAAGTCGATTGTAGAATTTCGGAATACTCGGTCTAGGCTTAGCGCACCTTTACTCGGATGAGACTCCGATGCTTGAGTTCCTAATTCTTTTTCATTGACGAGAGAATCTCGAGCAGTTGGTCGTGTCCGTTCGGTATTACAAAACGGCATGAAGAACAAACGGAGTCAAGACTCTCTATAGCAGGCCCCGTATTTTGGGGATCATCGTCATCTCGTGCAGATCCAGTGTCCTCCCAACTGAACCTGATACTCATCTTCATCTCCCGTCATTCACCTTTTTTGAGACCTCGTTCCCGAGACCGCGGGAACGAGTTCCATACTTGTTTCCAGTACCTCGCATTGTCGTTCCGTTCGGGTTCGATTCCTCCCCGAAATAGGGGCTACTGGGAGAATTTCATTGTCTCGGTCTGAAACGGTTGTCCCGACGATCACAATCTCCTTGAGAGATCTCCTTAGAATTATTTATTGATTATTTATTGATTCATCATTAATTTCAATACTTCGATCGAGAATCTCCATTCTCGTTTGGCTCAGTTTCGCACGAGCGAATACGTAGAGCTGTGAGGGTGCAGAGCATAACCGGTTCGGTTCGTGGTTGCAGAATTGTCTTTTGAGCCAAGTTGATGCTGAGCGTGGTCGAACTTTCTGCATACCGTTATGTGTCGGGTATTTCACCTTGCGGTGAACAATCACTTCAGTGGGCTCTCCTCAACGGGGAACTATGCCATTTCGAGCAAATAGTCCATCCTGATAGCTCTTCGAGCAGACTCATCGCGTCGGTGATGAACGACGCAACCTGGGCTTTTCCATCACCTCGAACTCACGATTAGATCCAAATGGTATGCGGCTCATCATTTCTCTCGGAGCTTCTATGCTGTTTGGCCACAAACTGCACGGAACCAGGATTCAATCACCTACTGCGAAACATGGCCGGAAGCGAGCTCTTGGCCGTTTTCGCAGGCCGCGTCAAAATTCGAACATCGAGCTGGATGGCGCTCGATCGGAATTCAAATCCTTATTGAGGAAAATTTCAGCGAGCAGGTGGAACCTGATCTTTGTGAGATTATATATATGGAGTCTTGCCTTATATCTACGAAAGAACATTCCCACTCCATGGGAGCGTAAGCATGGAGGATCGAGAGCCGAAGGAATCAGGGCCAAGACAGTTCATTTTCTCAATCTACATATCGATCCTTGTCATGAAGTGATGTGTGTTTGCAAAAAAACATTGTTATCGTAGTAATGTGTAGGTATGAGAGTCATGAAGCACGTGAGGGCCTATTTGCGTTCTTTCAGGCTCGATACGATGCTGTGTATCCGGGGCAAATTGGCATAAGATTTCAGGTAGAGCCTAATTCTGCGTTTCATTCAACAGCTTGATCAGATATCCGCGAAACTCGATGAGTCATCGAGGAGAAGGACTAATGTCTCCACGCCCTGTCCCCCCTTACGAGTCATTCACACATGAACTCGCTGTTGATTAAGAGTATACATCTTTGTAAGCTATAATATTTTGTTGAGAATGGCTGACACCTTCAAGCCTCCCGGAGATTGCCGTATCCGCACCGTGCGGTCACTCGAGGCGAAAGCGTTCGTGGGGTAGCGCGAACGAAACCTTTCGAAACCTGTTCCGGTGACGTCCACCATACGCGAAGGTGACGCAGTCTATTCGAACACGAATCGTTGAAACGACAGTAGAATCGAAAGCGGCTCCGATATAGTAGAGCCCTAGAACAGGAAACACTGTGTTATGCCCTCTGCTTCAGTTTTCCAGGGGTTTCTCGAATAAATTGCGTGTTAGAATCGTTTCCCTCATCTGCTTTTCCATGCAACACAGAGAGTGGGGGGAGGGTCGAATTCGATTTTTGACATACTGAATACAACGAGAGTAGGGCTCTATTTAATTCCTGGAAGCGACCTGACTCTTCGAGGGATCAGATACTCTCTTTTGGCAAATGTCTTCGCGGGGAGAGGAAAAACTTCCCAGCTTGATAAATGATTCGATTTTTATTTGCTGTACTCTTCCATACGATCTATGTCTACATGCACCTCTCTGATTCACTGTACACTTTTGATGTCCCGATATCTAAAATCGATCTCTGCCCTTGACGTTGTCTATCAAACCGGAAACGCCGCTGCACGAGCTTCCGTCGTTCTAATCCCTTCCCCAGAACATTTCTTCCAATGTTCTCTTGAGTTTACCCTGAAGAAAATTTTCATTTCTCGTGCTCGTCGTTCGCCGACAAGAAAATGAACACCGCGTAAGTATGATATATCAAGTTATAAATAACGCACCTAGATTCGAGGGCATCAAACTAGATTTACATATGACCGCTCGAGAACGAAGAAACGGGAAGAAGTGATAATCGTCCATTATCGGTTTCCTTGAGTTGAATGGAATAGGCACAGATCCAAGAGCACTCTACATATGAGCGCTCGTTTCCAACTGACCCTTCAGCGATTACTCCAGAGATCCGCGACCAGAGCTTCAATGATTTCAGCTATGTGAAAAAAGAGCTCGCCCTCGGAATTTGTGTCGAGTCACTCCCTCTTTCCGTCCGGTACTGTACGAATATGCTGAGGATCCTTGCAGAAGTCTAGAGAATTTCCCTTTCAGCTTCGACAAGTAGTCGAGCTTTGCCGTGAGAGTACACGCATGATTCGATTCGTCGTAGTTTTTCGAGCAGCATTCCATTATATTATTGCTTTATTACAGCGTTCTACAAAATGGCGCATTCAGTGCGAAACGAGATTCGACCGATGTTATCTGAACGACGCATTCGCTCTTGAAATCATTTTAAAGTTTGCGTTGCTTCTACTTTACCGAGACGTCAACACACCCGACAATTTTTTTTCGATTTACGGAACGAGCGAGTGCGTCTCCGATCACCAATCAGATCATCAGTCTAATTCGACGCCTCCAGATAAAATACTCGTAAAATCAGAAATCAATTATTCTACGGCCCGCTCAAAGCCGAGCAGCCTGAGTGAATACGAAAGATCAAAGGTAGACGTGATGTATCACAAAACTGATGTCGATTCGCGAGTAGAAAAAAATTAGACCAGATGTCTCTACAACTCCTTAGATTTTCCCTCGTCCCCGTGAATTCTATCGGCCCAAGGGTACCGGGCAGTCGATCTAGCGGTATATCAGCGGAGATCTCAGGACCGTGACAGATGTACAGAGGCATCTGATACGGAATTCCGACGCGAGTCGCTCCCTGGGGTAAATTTCGAGGAACAACCAAAATGAAAACGTCTTGTGGGTAATCAGATCATCGCTAGGTCGTGGGTCTGGACACGAGAGACCCGCCAAGACCCCAGGACCCAGATGTGCATTCGAAAAAAAATTCCCAACTGCGATTGCTATTGGCGCAGCGGCGCATTCTGAGTACCGGGAAGACCTGCCTTGTGTGTACGCGGCAGATTCCTCAGTCGAAATGGCACAACGTTCTACTCTTTCGTAGATATAATAGCAAAAGTTAATACTGTGAGATGAACGACTCAATAAATGACTCTTTTCCCTATTTGATCCCAACCGGATCGGCGATCGATAAGGGCACGAAGCGAAGGAAAACTCGAATTGCTTCCGCCACGCTTACTTCCGAGGTGAGCTCAGCGACCCATCGGAAACCGGACCGGCGGTCCAAAAGGCCCATCATAAATACGTGATGAAAGTAAATCTATAGTCTCATATGCTTCTCCGTTCGTCTGTAATGTATGTATACCGCGTTCGAGTTCTGGCTACGGAAGCCGCGATAGGAGCGATGATTCCTGTCTGCGACCGACGTCCGCGGAGAGCCCTAATCGCCTCCCCATGGCTCGCGGAAGCGTCGCCACTCCCCAGACTCCGACCGCAAGAGAGCAGGTGAACTCGCCGTCACCATAGGGGTAATCGAAATCTCCATAAGAATTCTTCTCAGACCTAAAGATATTATACATAGCTTCCCCGTGGTATAATTTACAAGATCGCTTCAATCGTGAGCGACTCCATTAGGATCCGGTGAAGGTGGCGGACTCATACTCGAACAGCTGTTATTCGACGTTATCGAATGGCGAGGACTCGATCGAGATTCCTGGATTTAAGAGAAGGGGGAAGGGAATCATTAGTTCCGAAATCTTGTTCATTTCCGTCTTCTCGTCAATCGGCAGCGGAATCGCTCGATTCGAACTCACGTGATGAAGAGAGGATCTATCCTGATGCGTGGTACAGGACGAGGATGGCGAACAGTCTGGTGATCGCATTGACGATGGGGCGCGTCGTCGGGGTTGGGCTGGTATCACTGGAACAATTCGATCAGGCCAATGAGTTGCGCTCGAATCAAGCGAAGAGAATAAGCCCCGATCAGCTGACTGAGCGATTAGTTAGCGATGCACGCGAAGCGACACCGACTCAACGGTAGTGAACGAAGCAATAACTCACGCGGCGGCGGTTTGTTAGGCAAGGGAGGTCTAGGAGTCGATGAAGTTGAACTGCTCCCGCCCGACATCGACGACCACGTTGAGAGACGGTTTTTCTGCTGCTGCTCCTCCTGAGCGGCCACTTCATGCAAAGTCTGCAATCGCACGCAACAGCCGCTTGGTGAGTCATTCATGGGATCGAGTGACCGAAAGATTATTTTTCAGTGAGCGAGTGAGAGGTCGAGAACGCGATCGAATTCGGAATGCTCGAGGAATGGGAGGGAGGAGGGAATAGCGAAAGCGGAAAATTTCACTCACAGTAGGAAGATCAATGAGTTTCTGGATCTCTCCGGGGCCCATGTGTTGTAGATGATTGAAATTAGATGGCGCGGAGATGATTCGGGAGCGACGGTCGACGGTGCGTCCGTCCGCACCGCGCATCGAAAACCGCCGTCTTGAGGCAGCTCCATGGACAACGTCGGCGATCATGATGTTGTTCTCACGCAGATGAGAAGGATGCATATAGACCACGTGCGGTTGGTCACCAATGAGCAACAAGCAAAGACTACCTGCGAAAATCGGGGAGGAAATCTTCGTGAGT
Source organism: Galendromus occidentalis (assembly GCF_000255335.2). Classification (NCBI taxonomy): domain Eukaryota; kingdom Metazoa; phylum Arthropoda; class Arachnida; order Mesostigmata; family Phytoseiidae; genus Galendromus; species Galendromus occidentalis. The sequence goes on from NW_003804370.1 coordinate 508,883, forward strand.
CTCGAGGGACCAGCACAGAACGTACCGGACGCATCGTAAATATGTCTATGCAGAGAAGCGAGCCGTTTTTTCAGAGAAAGATGATCTCTTTCTTCAGCCTACCTTGTTTGTTAAGAGGTTTTGTCCTACGAAGATTAATGGTCTGTAGCCAATCGCCCGACGCTACATCGAAGCAATCGACGTGGCTCTCGGCGTACACACACAACACCTCATCCCTCAAGCTCACGTGGTACGGAGTGCTGGCGAACATCAACTCCTTCTCACGACTCTTCTTGCCCTTCGAATTCACGAACACCCCCAGTTGACTGAATATTAGGAGATATTCGTAATTGGGGAGTTCGATGCACATCAGAGCATCCATCGGTGTGTGATAGACGAACGATAGGTTCGAGTCCGGCTGCACGAGACAAATCGGTTCACAGATCGCTTCCAAACTGTACAAATAGAACATGCTGTGACAGCCGACGCAAAGCCGGTCGGCCGTCACGTCCAAGCACTGCACCGGCGCCGAGACGGAGATGACCTGGCGGCCCCCGTGCCGAGACTTGGACCGATTTATCTGATGGATGAAGATCTGTTTCTTCACGGCAACGCAGAAGTAGTAGGTGCTCTGATTATTGTGGAAGAGTCTGGTCGTGCAGAACGTGATGCATCCTTTCGTGTCGGGTACTTTTATCCAGTCCACGCTATGCTTGAGGTCGAGCGCCGCAACCGGCACGAGCCGGAGACTGCGCTGTTTGCCCGAGATGCAGAGGATCAGCTGCTCGTCGGGAATGTACTCGAGCTGCTCGATCTTCTTGTTGCAACCGACTTTGCAGATCTCATTATTGTCGAGATCTATGCAAAACAGGCCCTCTTCGGTTCCTAGGAGTATTCTTTCTTTTGAGATGATGACCGCCGACAGGCAATTCTTGATAATGGCCAATGTCGAATCCAAGACCTGCTTGGGTTCGATGAGGCGTCTTGTTGTCAGCTTGTTGCGCTTCAGGATCCGATGCAGTTCCGCCAACGCATCCACCCATTTGTTCTTCTCGCTTTCGCGGTCGACCATCATCAAGGTGATCGATTTCAGTCCGGGGGGGTCTAACATCGAAGTCGCTACCCTAAAAATACAGGGGACATCCTTCCGATTTGCATGAATCACATCGCTTTCCAGAACTGCGCTAACCATGAAGTCTGGGTCCCGCATGTCGAGCACCTGCCGAAAATTAGAACATTTATTATTTTCCTCCGGGGCTCTTGCCGGCCTGAATCGCCCACTGACAGGGAAAACTCGGGGATCTTTTCAGGTATCCCGGTACTCGCGACGGAGTCCGCGTCTCGCGCGCCGCTCACTGACCTGCGTGGCGCTGACGCATGCTTGTTGTATTTTGTCCATTTGCGACAAAGAGGCCCCGTGACTCAGGCTTCCTGTTCCCGAAACTTGTTGGGTGTCGTATAGGAATAGCTTGAAATCGCACACCGCCACGAACTGTCTCTGCCAGCCTTTCTTCACGCCCCCGACCTTAGGCACTTTAACGTAACCCTCGTAAGCGGTACCGACACCTGAAAAGGAATCCATCGAATTGAATCCAATAATCGGTGAGGATTTTCGGTCAGGACTTTTGAACGTTCCTCGCAATGGGCCCGATGAATGAATTTCCATCGGGTCGGCCGAAAATCTCGCGGAAATCTCGGTATCCAATCCAAACGAACACAAACCTCTCGTCGGATCGATCGCCAACAACCCCTGTCTGTGCTGGTCAGCGGGTACAGGACATTGAGGATTCACTCTGTCCTGACAGGCCACGTGGCAGGCGAAACCACACACCTCGCATACGACTCCTTGGCGGCTCAGGCCCAGCATCAATGAAGTGCATTGGTTGCACTTGAGCGGGGCGATGAACGACCGCACCAGGAATTGATGCGCCTTAAGCTGGAATGGGAAGCGCGTGATTATCGCCGGTCAGCGATGGATTATTCCCGCGTGGAGCCCGGAGTTCATGTCCCTCGCGATTCATTCCCGGCTCCCTGACGTGAGCGTTCGAGAGAGTCCCTCACCTTGGCAGCCGTCACGGGTATGGTGGTGGTATTCGTCTGCATTGACTTGTTGAGGGCGTCCGAGTAGGTACCGGCACCCTGGAGGATCGGAGACGATATGACGAGATTCCGGGACGAGGGTCTGGACCCCATGGCCAAGGAGATGTTCGATCCGGTGTTCGCATTCATCGGTGTCGGGGTCTCTCGCTGACCCGCAGTGTCCTTCAAAAATTGGTCGAGCAGCGTGTCGCCTTCGTCGGCGTCTTTCGTCGTCGACAAAGAAGTCAGGGCGTCCTTCAGCGCCTTATCCTTATCGTTCAACTCTTGCCGCAACCTTGGCGAAAAGAATCGTCCCTCGGTTAGATGAAGCCTTTCGAAACCCGACCAGGAGCCATTAGGTTGAGAAGCGTCGCACGTTTCATCCTTCTTCAAATCCCCGTGATCCCTGTCAGGTGAGCTGGTTCACATGGAGGAACAAACAACGAGACGCTGTTTCTCAATCGGATTTCGCACTCACCTTTCAAGTTCCTTCTGTAGGCCGACCATGTCTGTTCGGACCTGGCTGAGCTCTTCTGATATGGCCTGTTTGGCCTGGATCTCACTCTGCAAGCTCGACTGTAGAGCCAGCAGCTCCATCTTGTCCAATTTCTGCGAACGACGATTCCGCCAATTCTTCTGTTCCAGAGCCCCACCACCAGAGGTCGGAATGCCTCTGAGGTAGTCGAGCTCTTGGGTCATTTTCGTCGCGAGCGCTTGGAGGTATTCCCGCGCGTCCTTCTCGTCCGATACCCATTGGATGATTTCTGCAAAATATTGACGGAGTTGAAACAAAGACCCGTGAAGCCGGTGAAATCGAAAAGCGGAAGTCCCTGAACGCTTCACCGACCACCGATTGCAAAGCGGTCGATCGCGTGTGACTTCACAACATCGTCATAGCAGTTCGAGCAATTGCTGCCTCACCCGTTATTTGTGTCTCCCATTGAGCGATCAGATCGTGTTTCTCTCGCAGTACGGCCATCTCTTGGTCGCCTCGTTGGAGGAGTTGTACGAGTCTTTCGTTCTCTGACCGAACTCTCTGAACTTCTTCTTCAAGGGCTTCCATTCTGCCCCGATGGAGATTGAGGCCGCCGTCGGCTTCAGCGTTTCTCTTCAAGCGATGAACTTCTTCCTCCAACGTTTCCTTCTGTTGTTGGGCCTGAGTTTCAATAACAGCATCTCGTAAACATCGTGGAGGGAGAATGCGCAGCCAGGGTTGTTCTCCGGTCGGGTGAAGGCTCGACGCGGGGAAACTTCCCCTTTTACTCACCTCGAGAAGTTTCTGCTTCAAGGCATTAACCTCTATTTGGTTTCTGCTTCCCCACTGGGCCTCCAGCTCCCTCCAGTGTTTGTCCTGTTCCTGCAGTTCAGCCTTGAGCTGCACGACCAGATCCCCGTTGGAGGTTCCATTCGATGTCGGGGCGCTGCCCGTGCCTCGAAGCGTTTCCAACTCTCCTTCGAGATGACGGACGTACTCGTCACCGCGTTCGCGAAGTCGGCGTTCCTTGAGAGCCTCGGCCTGCGCTTCCTCTACGTGCGTCTCCAGCTCCCGTCTGCACGGTGGAAAAGAGCCGGGATTTAGTCTTTGTGGATTTCTCGTCTTCGCCTCTCGCCGCGAACTTCGAAGACTCGCCCTCCGAACGATTGCGACGACTTACCTCAGTCTATCGGCTCTCCTGAGCTCTTGCCGTAGCGAGTCTATTTTGTGCATGGCGGCTTCCACTTCTTCTTCCTTGTCGCGGACCTGGCGTGAAACGATTTGTTTTTGGGCTCGCAGGTCCGACAGGCGGTCCGATACCTCGTTGTATTCCGACATGGTGGCCTTGAGTTGGGTCGCCTGATTTTTCATCTCTTTCGACATCTGCGCTATTCGCTCCTGGCATTCCTTGAGCTCGGCCTTCATTTCTTCCTTGTCCCGGGTGAGATTCTTGATGAGTCGTTCCATGTCACGCGTCTGACAGTTCACGGTGATTTCCCCGTTGCCCGCCGTGTCAGCCGTCAGTGAAAGACAGACAGTTTTGAGCTCCTGCTCGAGCTCGTTATTCTTCAGAAGCATCTTAGCGAGTTCATCACGAAGTCGATTCGACTCATTGACTTCGACAGCACCGTTCGACACATCTGCTTCTTCGTTTTCTAGACCTTCTGACAATTTGCTGTTCGAAGTGAAAGTGAATCCGACGAATGGTAGGTGTAGTCCCGAAAACACGGCGTTAGCGCTCGGCGGAGCGGAAGAATCAGCGTTCTTGAACGTCAGCTCGTCGACATCGAAATTCGAAGTGTCGGTCGGAGAGCTCACTTGGGGAATGAAGGGCGCCTCGCTGTCTCGAATAGTGTCCCAGTCGATTCCCGCGAACCAGGGATGATTCTTGAAGTCATCGACCCCGTTCTGTCCCAGTCTGGAGTCGGCAGCGCACACGAGGTGGCGAATCAAATCTTTCGATTCTTCCGAAACTCCGGCGGCGTCCTCGGGAAAATCGAACGAGTTCTTATGGTTCATGATCTTGCCGTATGTTTCCAGGAGACTTTCGGCGTAGAACGGCGTCTCCCCGAACAGCATCTCGTACATGCAAACCCCGAGCGACCACCAATCGCACTCAGGCCCGTAGGTGCCCTGATTGTCCTCCATTGCCCGGAGGATCTCGGGTGATATGTAGTCGGGTGTGCCCACAGCCACACGTGAATGAACCTTGGAGGGTAAGCGGGGGACTCTCGTTAGCTTCGCGCTTTGCTAATAGAATCTCGAAACCTATTCAGAGATTTACAAACTGCTAGACGCCTCACCAGTCCTCCTTCACCGAGTCGCAAACAAGAACCGAAGTCAGCTAGTCTGATGTGTCCCTGGGCGTCTAAAAGAACGTTATCCGGTTTGACGTCCCGATGGACGTATCGTAAGGAATGCAGTGAATGGATTGCCAGGATCATTTCAGCGATGTAAAATTTGGCCATTTCCTCCGGTAGTCGATCTTCGAATTTCGATAATAATGTAAGCAGGTCCCCTCCGCAATAATAATCCATGACGAGATACTGAAAGAATGAATAGCGAATGAGGACTCGTTTCGTTCGAATACCACGATCGAAGCCTGGAATTCAGGGCCGAGATCTTGAGTAGAATTCGTGTGGTCGGAACTACGGGGACGCCGTAAGCTCCAGGAGCGTATTTTTTCCACGAGAAACAATGTCTCCGGAAGCCTCGCCCTCACGGGATCTGTCACAGGAAGTTGAGGTCGGATGCATTCCCCGAACTGTTGTTGGTGAGTCGTCGAGAGCCGCATGTCTCATATCGACGGAAAAATTCTTCCCATATCTTAGGTCCGTGGGCGCCCTTTTGCGAAAGCAAACGACAGTTGTTCAAGAGCGCCGTTTAGATGGGTCGTTCGTCTCGATCGACTCCGGGCGACATCCTAGGAAAACAACGCAGCTCTTTCCGGAACAGATCACGGTCAGGCCTCTCTTAGGCTCTCGAGAGATCACTCGTGGGCAGCGGTGAGCTTTCCACGAGTGGACTCGGGAAAGAGACTCCTATCTATTCGTGATAGTTTTCGTGCGCAAAGCGAACGCCGAATTCTTTCTGGTCCACACAATGAGTTATTCGCTGCGAGTCAAGACCGCATGACTGCATCAGTCTCAATCCATCGACATCTTGTCATAGAACATCGCACGACTGAACGATCAGAAGTCGTACGTATACGGTACGCTGTTCCCGTAGTTTTCTCGATCGCGTTCCGCTGATGCGTAGTTGCGGTGGCGGCGGCTGACGCTCGCGTTGACGTCGCCGATGACTTTAACGACTCCTACCGCGAATCACAATCGACGCCTACGCTCCCGTCGTCGGTGGAGAATTAACGAAATCATCGAGTCGTTGTGTGACGGCGATCAACGAGCGGCTAACCGAAACGACTATGGGGAAGCGCGCACGGCTCCCGGAGCGCGCGAGACCTGCCTACTTCGCCCTCGGACCCGCGCGGTCGGCCGGCTCCGGTCGATGCCACTGTCGTAGCATCTGTTCATGTGTCCGACCGATGGTCCGACGGTCATTGAAGCTATCCGGGTGACCCCATTGTGGCTGAGCGTCCGCCAGAAAAGCAACAAGGTACAAAGCGAGCTGGGCTCTCGTCGGAGCCGTTGGCCCAAGAAGAAGACGATGAAGACAACTCCGCCTTTAGATTACCACCGCAACTGACGACGGTCCGACCGTGGTCGGTGGACGATGGGACCTACCGACCGACCACATTGTAGTCTCATAAAATAACAATCAGCCATTGCCGAAAAAGCCGACGTAAGCGTTATGGCCGGTCGGAAGTTCCCTCTAGAAGCGCTTCTGGCACTTGGTACACATGAGAGGAAGCGCAGGAACCCCCCATTAAGTGCTTCGGAGACCTTCGGCTTCCGAATTGAGAAGTCATCGACGAGGAGGGACCTGTTTTTTAAGGAAAAAAATTGGAGAACTCACGAGATTCGAGTGATCCTGGAACGAGTAGTGGAGGTTGGTGATCCAACGTTTGTCTCCGAAAACGAGAACATCTCGTTCCTCTTGGAAGCAGGCCGTCTGGAACGGGAACGAACTCCACCATGAGATCTCGCGATTAATTGAGGAATACCTCAGTTCTGTGTGTGAAGCCACCGAGACTCTGACGCCGTAGATGTAGAGTCGCCGCTTGACGGTAGATTCCGATGATCTTCATGATCTGAGATTCTGATATGGAGTCACGCGCTCCATAACGATTCGAGTTCGTGACGGCTAATGGCCCCATGGGGACCGGCTCGTTGCTGCCCGTGTCTGTCTAGACCACCGGAGAAACCCTAAACCGGCGTGAAAATATTCTATCGGTGGAAAATGAAACTCAGGAAAAGAGCTGACCTTCGACTTCCGGTACTCCTTGACTGCGTATGGGAACGACCGATCATTGTGGTAGAAGCAAAAACGTTTGCTTCAAGGAGGATCATGACTGAGGGAGAGCCCGTAAAAAAATTCTCCGAAGTATCCAGGTATTCGTCCCGAGATTTGTTTTTTCGTTTTGAGGGAAAGGTCACGACAAGCGAGAAGAGAGTCGGCTCTATTTCTGATCATTTCCTAGTGAGCAGTAAACATGTTTCAACACCGATTTCGCCGCATTGTGATGTTACGTAGAAGCGTTTATGTTCAGTTCCGAAGTGGGTTAAAAAGACACTTCCCGAGCATCATTCCTTCCGGTGGCCTTCACACACCGCTGATTTTGAGGCGAGCAAGTCGTTCGACAGGGAGGAACTTGAAGGGAAACCACGAAACTCTCACGGAATAGTTCTTGTTGAGCTGAACCTCGGACTGGCGATTATCACGGGGAAAATTCACGTATATGCTGTTCAGCGCTAATCTAACCACGGCGGCTCTCCGGAATCAGGATCAGGTGGCGCTTCCTACACTAGTTTTTATCGAATTCGATCAGAGAAGAGACAAGAGATCCGGGAACTACTCACCTCTGCCCTTTTCAGCATTTCCCATTTATTGAGGATCTTCATGGCGAAAACTTTCTGTGAAGATTTTTCTCGGACTACGGCAACTTCGCCGAACGCTCCTCGGCCTATAACTTTCAATATTTCGAAGTCGCTTCGGGCTAATCGTTGTTTCCGTACTTGCTGCACGACAGGAGAAACTGCAAACGAATATCGACGTGAGACGATGAGAAGCTGAAGCGTCTGAATTCCGTCAAACGGAGATTTCCCTCGCGAAAACGACGATAGGACTGGTACGCTGCTCTCTCGATATTCCAGCATTGTGTGAGACCGTTCCAAGTTCAACCACGGAATGACGCTCGATCCCATGCAGGTGACTGGGCGGTCAGTCATCAGAAAAAAAAGCATACATCCTACAACGGCTCCGCGGTTCTACCCAAAACCACATCGAGTCTGAAACAATTGCGTTGGAAGTTCGGTGGTTCGGTTGAGCTGAGGTTTTATCTAGCTTTATATCACAATAGCTCATAACCACCGCGAATCGATGCTCTGTAAGGAACACCCGACCGGCGGCGTTGAGGTTGAGGCTACGCCGCTCGAACGCTCGCTGACGTCAAATGCCGGAATTATTTCGCGCTTCAAGTTTTCCTCCAAGCCACAAATGCACCTTGTCGACTTGATTTTCGGTCGTCCAGCCCTGCATTCGTTTCTTGCCCGCGATTGCGACGAGGAACGAAAAAGACAAAGCGTGTCAGGTACTAAAGGGGATTAATTTGTTGCGAGACGCCAGTCAGATAAACCGCGGCTGGACGACAATTCGGAACATCTTCACGAGGGTATGCTTTTTGGCGAGGGAGAGGGGGTCGACGTCTCCGTTGAGCAAAAACGAATGAGGATTAAACGGAGCCGTTAATAAAAACGCTCGGATTCCAATGTTGTGTTCACCAAATAAACAACAGAGCTGCTTGGATACAGTGAAACAAGACGAAGAAACGTCAGAGTTGACATAAATCCAAGACGGATCCCTCACTCCACGGATGACGGTCATATAAGAGGTCAATTGGAAATCCCCGCGGCCGATGTAGATACTCATTCGTTAGCCAGTCGTTCCTGATTTTTTCCTTGCTTTTCTCAGCCAGAGTTCCCGGCAGATCTCGAAATCCAGTTTCGATAACGCCCAATAGCAATCCCTTGCGAAGTTGCAGGAGTTTCCTCGCATGCATTCGGTGGGAACAAAAACCCATCGATGGTACAGTGAATTCGATGCTCCCACAATCGACGCACTGTCGACGGCCGAAACTCGCAATAATGGTTTCATGTTGTTCCATCGTTCGGTCGGTCGGTCCGGTGCCAATCAGCGAATCGAACAACAGACCAAACAGATGAGATCGTTCGGGAAGAACAGTGACTGCTCCACCCGAAAACTTCCAAAGGAAGCGACGTGCCGCCGCTCACCAATGGCTTACAGATGGTAATCGACGAGCTGGAAGCGCAGTTCACGCTCGGATACGAGCACCGAGAGATACAAATCTCAGAGGAAAAGAATCCTATCTCTCGAAATAGAAGCTCCTTCAGCTTCCCCGTCAGCCTAAATAGAAAATCGGAGCCAACGAGACTTAATTAACACCGCTCCACCGAGTGACACCGTCTCGCAACAGATGCAATGCATTCGGAATGAGCCGCATGTCAGCTGTCACGACAGATGTTGAGTGCGGTCGCCGGAGAGAACGAGCCACACACTTCCAAAAACGAAGACAGAGCGAGCACGATGAAACTTTCTAGCCCCGAGTGAGGACGTCCACTGCAGTGAGCGGTGGACTTAGCGATTCCATGACGCGGAATTCTCTCCGCGAAGCCGCTCTAAAATCGGGAACTCACCGAACTTCACAAACCCTTGAAGGGTCTTCTCCTTCGATAGAGAGGATCGCACACACTCGTCGTAGAGCAGCAAGAGACAGTCGATGAGGGAGTCAACAGTGAACGCCGTGCCTCCGACTCGGACGTGTTTCCGGAGAAACATCGAGTCCAGGCTCGACACACGCTCCGCCAGCGCCATATCCACGGTGGGGAGTTTGCGCTAACTGAGAATTAACAATCCTGGATTCGACATCACCGCTTGCACGTCAGCCGCACTCTCTGCTCTGTACAAAGCTTCAAGCTACACAACAAGCCGCTAAGGACCGAGGCGGCGACCACACAGATCCCGCTAACATCTGAGAGGGTCGTTGACATCGGTCGTGCGACGTCTAGATCAGCAGTTCACCCCGACGTCGGAACAACGTGCTCCCCGTAGGACCGTATTCAAGCACGAGGTATCGTTCAATTATCCGCACTTTAAATCCACCTCATTCACACAAAAGCGGTGCGGGGTCCAGAACAGAAGCAAAATCCGTAGATGAGAGAGAGCGGGGAATGTTGCTGGTGATCTTTGCTGCAATACCGAGAGCCATCAGGTTGGCTCTCCTTTTCCGACCGATCCCGACTCGGAGATCTCGTGGTCCATTCTTGGGCCGCGGCAAATCACTCACGATCAGCGGAGCGACTTTCTTGTTCTGATCACACCCAGATCGCAATCCTCGAAGCTGTTGGCTTTATTACTTTTCTGATGTTTGCAAAAAAATCAAGCCGTAGTACCTAGTTTCATTTCACTTCCGAAAGTCAAACCGGACTTCATCACCCATCAGCGGACTTTTGAGCGAGAGACCGACTTGGTGTTGCCGGGATGTCGGTGCCCGTCATCTCGAAGTCGTCGAGCGAGCGGCCACGACAGGCAATCCAGCTAGGAGCATACCAGCAGCCGATGGGATATCGACGTTCCCGCTCGGCTTCTGCGCAGCACGGGGGATGCGTCTCGCAATCTTGGCGGGATTCGAATTTCGCCAGTACATACCTGTGAACTCCTGCCGAGACTTCATCATCAAATACCTCCACAAGCAAAGCTCACTATAAGAGTAGATCAGTTCCTCCCCCCCCCGCGATCTGCTTCTCTGAACTGTTGACTGCCTCCATAAGGTGACAGCCTTTCCTCGGAACGGCTTCGTACGGCTCAGGCCTCCCGCGGCCGGTCAATCAAGGATGATCACCACGTATGATTTGATATGGTTTTCAAGGTTTCTCGCTATCTCTACCGTCCGACTTCTAGCTGTTCACGAGTGATGCCGACAATGGTTATTTTCTCGACGAGAGAAATTCATCTCGGTCACGCACAGTTTCCAGATGGTCCGTGAACCCATCGCATCCACGGAACCCGCATCGAGATCGGTGTGGAGCTCTAGCTGGATTTTCTCTCGATCCACCCCGATCCCCCTATGACACCTGTCAGGTTCTAATGCCTCCCACCGAGACCTCACACTCGGAGTGACCTCCATCTCAGATCGTGGCAACACGGACCAACTCAGGGCGGCATGGAATGAAATCGCTACTAATGAACGTGGCGAGCGATAATGCGTCCAACGGCCAGAAAAGCCCAGAGAGCGGTCCCTTGGATCTTCTTCGCGGATCTCGGTCAGAGACATCAGACGTCGGGAACAATAGTTGAAGGATTCGAGCTTATGCTAAAGACCTCCCCGTGACAGCACCCTATGCTGTGTCTGAAAATCTCTGTTCCACGGGGAGAGGGCCGAACATTCCCCCTCCTCTGCAGCTGGCAAGAGCAATCTTTGTGTCTGTTCGAAATTTGAATCCCATCCGTCGAAATATAATTCCCACGCCCTGTTTAGTACTCTCCGATACCTCTGCTCCGGAGCCGACTCTTACGCACATGACAAGAGACAGAGGACGGTGACATGCTGATTCGTACGGGACTTTCCGCCAAGGTAAAGCCTACGTGATAATTTCCCCTGACGACCCGCGGATTCTTGTCAATGATTGATTCCCTCGGTCCTGTCTCCGATTCACACGTAAGAGCATCGTAGCCCTTCGTCGTGGGCATGCGCGGAGTGTAACCAGCTTCCCTGCTCTACAGATGGATGCCGCTAGCCTCGAAAAAATTGAACAGCATTGGGACGCCGCGGAGACCGCTTTTCGTGATTGTGTCTCCAAGGGTTACATCAACGAATCTTTGGCTCAACACGTAGAACAGCTGTGCAACCATGGGATGCTACCTCTCCTCGAAGTCTGGCTTTTGAGTTTCTCCGAAGAAATAATCACTAGGGCGATGAAGAGCTATTTCTCATCAACTCGGGTTGTCGAACACGTCCTCCCAAACCTCCAAGTGGCCGCGAAAGACATTCGGAGGCTGCTCGAAGCTGCTGGATGGCTCCGGAAAATTTCCGGCGGGAACGATGAGCCTTCGGTCGACATCACGTGGTCTTGTTCCGGTCACAAACTCGATATCCACGAAGAGGTTCTGAAACTCTCGTCACGTCTGACAACCTTCTTCGTCACGGCAGAATTCGATTCGCTGATGCTGGAAATCTTCCAGAGATCTTTCCGCGCCTTCCACAGAACTCAGAGCTCGGACGATTGCTCCGGCTTGGTATTCTGTCCGGGTTGCAACGCGGAGATCGCCGACGATGAAAACCTCTGCTCGTGCGCAGCGATTGTCCGCGAGTTCGTTGAAATCAACGGGGTAATTGACGAAATCGGGGCGTTCCCGTCGCTTGTGCATGATTGCGTACAGAGCGTGTGTTTCGATCTCATCAAGAAACACGTTTTCGAAACGTGTCAAGGGGATTTCGAGAGTAAATGTGCGTCAAACCTGGAACAGTGGCTGAATGAGACCGTCGTATCCTGGCTACAAACGATCTCAGGTGAGTCAACCGTTGTCTCGGACGCACTCTGGCTGATAGTGTCTTTTTACCGGGGATTGGGAAGGGACGAAGACAATAGGTCCCGTGCACACGCCGTCAGTCACGGGCTCAAAGCTGTCACTCCGCCATTTTCCAGGGCAGACAACGTCCATGATCAGTGCCTTCAAGAACAACCTTCTGTACTTCCTGCATGACATTTTCATCGAGTTTCGCGCGGGTCAGCTATTCGATATGATCGTTGATTTCCCTGATTCCCAACCTGCCCTCGAGGACTTGAGGGACTGCATTCAGAAAGTCCGGAGTTTGGACGAACTCGTCACGAAGCTCAAACAAGCGATGACGACCCGACTGTTCCATCCTGGGGTCAAAACAGCGGACATCATCACGGCATACGTCTCGACGATCAAAGCTCTTCGGGTGCGCTCATCAGTTTTTCTCTGCGACCAATGATCCTTGAATATTTCTGTACCAATCGTCCTCGAGACGCGCTACGAGGTCTCCCCCCACTAGTGATTAACGAAGTGTCCTTATCGTTCTGTCACACAGATCCTAGACCCCAGCGGTTTCATCCTGCAATCGATTTGCGATGAGCTCTCGGTCTACCTGAAGTCCCGCGATAATAGAGACAACACCGTTCGGATAATCGTTTCGAGCTTGACGGACGAAAATAATGTCGAATTAAACGCAGAGCTTGCGAGATGCGCCCAGGTGATTCCTCTCTCGAAGCATCATCCTGCAACTCGATGAAGTGCTGTCGGATAGCGCCAGGAGCTCATTGCCGGATATTTGAATTTCAGAAAGCCCCGGCACCCGGCTCCTACCTCGATGGATCTTCCGACGACGAGTCTGATTGGCAGAATTGGATTCCTCAAGCAAAAGTCTCCCGTATAATCAAGTCATCCGATATAATCACGTTGTTGGTCAACATCTACGGTTCAAAAGAGGTTTTCGTCGAGGAATACGCCTCTCTGCTCTCTGGGAGACTTCTGAACGGCAGCTCAGACACGCAGAAGGAAATCATGTACATGGAGCTGCTCAAAGTTCGATTCGGTGAACTTGCGATGAACAACTGCGAGGTGATGCTGAACGACGTCAAATATTCCAAGAGGCTTCACACGCAGATAATCCAGGAGAAACTTGGCGAGAAACTTCAAGTGCCGCTGGACAGCCTGATAATCAGTGCTCAGTTCTGGCCCGAGCTCAAGGATGAAACCATGAAAATCCCCGAAAGTGTGACCGGAGATTTTGAGAAGTTCCGAAAGGAGTATGAGATACTCAACGGGAACCGAACAGTCAACCTCCGGCCGAACTTGGGTTATGTTGAGCTCGAGCTCGAACTCGACGATGGGAGCGTGAAAAGCGTGAAATGTTCGACGGCGCAAGCAACTCTCATCCAACTGTTCGATGTGAGTCATCTGAAGAGACGGAGCGCGACGAATTCTTCACGGAGTTCGATTAATTTTTCGAATCAATTTAGGAATCTATCCTACATGATCCGCTCGCTCTATCGATCGCAAGTTACGATGCACGGAGTCTTCCTGACGACCCTTTTTGATATTTCAGGGAAGGAACCACTGGAAAATGGCCGATATTGCCAACGCTCTCGAATGTTCTCGGATCACAGTTAAACGGCTCGTCGCCTTCTGGACACAACAAGGAGTTCTCGCAGAGGGTGGAGCAGGTCCGGACGGGGTGGTCGTCATGGGGAGTGACGCTGACGTGGGCGACATCGAGAACGCTCGCGGGAGACGATCCCTCGTGGACGAAGAAATGGAAGACGACGACGATGGCAACTCGAGACCGAACCAACTGCAGGAAGTGCGATATCAGACGTTTTCTAACTTTGTGCGGGGTCTCCTCACGAATCTCGGAGAAACACCACTCGACAGGATCTACTCGATGTTAAAGATGTTTGCCGCCTCGAGCTGGGTAGATTTCACCATACAAGACTGCAAGCAATTCCTGGACTCGAAAGTGAAGAGCGGGGACGTTGTATACAGCTCAGGTCTCTACAGTTTACCTGCCAAATGATCCGAACGACCCACCTCGAGCTTGGATTCGGTTATTCGACCGTCTTTGTTCGATCTTCGCATCGGCCCCTGGTCCGAACTCCCTCACAGTCAGCGAAGGATGAGGAGAAGCGACCGGTCCGATTGTCTTCATTTACCCTTCAAGCAGCGCACAATAAACTATCGTACGATCCCGATGCAGCTTTTCGGCTTCATTTAGGGTTTTGGGAATCAAGTTCTCTGATTCTGAAACGCATTTTTTCCGCTGGGCTTTCTGACGTTGCTCTGGTGCACTTAAGGAAGTGTCGCGGAGAGGGGGGCTCGGAGCTAATGCCCCTAGCATCGTCTCGAAACGAGTCAGTCGTCGATTCCCTTCAGCGGATCACTGACTCTTAGACAATCGTTGGTTCTGCGACCTCGGTAATTCAACAGAGAGTTATCGATAAAGATCTCCGACACCCGACGAGTCGAGTTTCATAAATATATGTATGGATGCTGTACTATTTCGAATCAGACTTCCCATCATGCGAATACGCATTCCCCTCTCACTGATCGTCGCGAATCGCGGAGAGCGATTTTCAGTGATTGCTTTTCCCGAGTTTCCCGTGGACAGCAGTCTTTGATCGTCGGAGTACTCAATTGTCGCCTGGAAATGAAGCCGACCTGGAGGCGGTCTTCCACTGCGACTGCGATTGCGTGCGCGGCCACGCAATCGCAGCACCCTCTCGGGGTGAGAAAGTGGGGGACCGTCTTCCAAGCGAAACGATTGAATAAAAGCGGAAGAGCCTATGGAAACTTACGGACTATGGCCGCCTCAGCCGGGGTTCGACTCGATTCTTCGTAAATCTCTATTCCGATTGATGCCGCTTGCTCAGAGCGACTCCTCAACCTTGGATACTGCGGACACACCCAAATAGCCCTCGCGGGCATCCATTGCCTTCAAGAGAGGACCGCTCGCAGAACGCACCTCTCGCTGCAGTTCCGTGCCTCCTCGGAGGCTCTCGGGAAGTTCCAGTTTCGCCATGAAATCATCACACAATACTCGATTCTTCTCACCAAACATTCTTTACTGTACACCGTCCTAGTCTAGTTGTTTATGTACAAAGTCGCTCAACTATCTAATCTCGTCGATGAGGCTTTGTCTCCTGGATTCTGGTTCAAAATCCCCGGGGACTCCAGCTTGTTTTCTGGTTGACTTTGTATTCACGAATGCAAACGATCTCATCATTCTCCTTGAACCGGACATCCGAGTCTGCGAACATGATACCGCACTCTACGCCGGTCTTGATCGATTTGACCTCGTTCTTCATATGTTTCATAGAGATCACGGGACCACTGAAACGAAATCATGCTCATTCCTGGGAGGGAATTCGTGAATAATCGAAGAAAAGTTCGTCGAATGGACAGGAGTCACGGAGACAGAAGGAGGATACTTGCCGATGGATTTCTTCACCATTCCGCATGAGTTTGAAGGTTTCAGCCTTTAGCAGATCTCCTTTGAGACATCGGCATCCAGCTACCGGCAGCTTTTTCCTCTTGTCATTTATGAGGAATTCCTGGAGAACTTTAGCTTCACCGATTACCTCCTCGGCATTGATCATCGGCAAGCGGTTGCCGATTTCTGCTTTGATGTCCTCGACCAATTTATAAATGACCTGAAATAACCGAATGTTTCTCCTCTACGCGTCTCGAATCAAAAATCAAGAGGAAGAGAGGCCTCGGTCGATATTATCATCGGCGACAACGAGTCAGCCTTCGTGGGGGAGTCACCTTGAATGATTTGATCTCATCCTCCTTCGCCACTGCTTTGGTTTCTGGAAGAATTCCCACATGCATGGCGTACACGATGCCGTCGAACGTCTTCGCCAGTTCAAGATCCGACAAAGACACGGGACCGACTCCGTAATGAACGACGTCCAATCGACAATCGTCGTGCCGGTCGTACGTTTCCAGGATGTCCAAGAGAGCTTCCACTGAGCCGTCCGTATCGCCTGTGGGTACCAATTAAAATGAAAATCGAGATTCAAACCCCGAGGTCAGTCCCCTCACATCATAAACAGTACGCGGCGAATTTTCTACTCGCCCTTGACCACGACATGCAGAGCGGGATGATTGTCTTCCTCGGTTTCTTTCGCTCGAATCGTCGTTCTTCGCTTCCGATAGTATCCGAGGGCTCTTCGAGCTTCGAGTTCCTCCCGATATGATTTTCGAGATTCTGCCATCTTCTCCTCGATGACCTTAGCGTCGACGGCCAGTCTCTCAACTTTGGAAGCTTGTTCCCGTACCTTCATGACTTCGTGAGCTCGCTGCTCGCTCTCAACCTCGAGCGCCAGATCACCAGCCGCGGGCAATGCTCTCCAGCCTGGAAAGACAGTAAATGTCCAAATCGCTAACGTGCTGGAGGTCCCGGGCTGACTCGAGAGCTGCCCTCGAGCTCAGACTTGGCTTCGTGGATTTCATCTAACCTGTGACTTGAGCAGCGCAGCCAGGCTCGACTTTCTGCAGAGGTTTCCCCCACTCATCGAACAGAGATCGAACTTTGCACCAAGCCTGTCCCGCCACAATGATGTCGCCTTTGCTCAAGGTGCCTCTGTAGACGAGTAACGTGCACAGTTTGCCCCTGTGTTCGTGCGTCAAACTCTCTATCACATAACCTTCAACCAGACCCTTGAATAATTTTCTATATTAATTTACAGTTCATAGGCAAACCAAGACAGTTGATACATATGCTCGGACATATTCGACGGTCGACAATTGCACCGTCGGAAACTCCATGGATCAATTGGCACGTTGGCACTAAAACTCGAGAACCCACCTCAAAAGCGCTCCGAAGACCGATGAGCTCGCCTTGGAGGACGATAGCTTCTAACAACTCGTCAAGACCTTGACCCTTGAGCGCGGAGATCGGCACGAATTGCACTTCACCTCCCTCCGCATCGCACTGTACCCCATGCTCCAATAGACCTTGGGAGAGACGTTTCACAATAATGTTCCTGAGCGTTTTCGGGAGCGAGTTCCCGGAGGCTCCGGAATCAAATTCCATTTCTTTATATTTCTAGCTCCGACGGATTCTCACCTCTCTTAGCACGCTCTGGGTCCGCCCCGGGTTTGTCAATCTTATTTATCGCCACAATCATCGGGACCCGAGCTTCGTTCGCAAATTTTATCGATTCTACTGTCTGTTCCATGACTCCATCGTCCGCAGCGACCACCAAGATGACCATATCCGTCACGTTCGCTCCCCTGGCCCTCATTGCGGAGAAAGCAGCGTGTCCAGGCGTGTCTGAAAATCAAAGATCCTCAAGTTCTCACATGGAATTCAAACTTCTGGTCTCTCGCTTGGTATCTCGAGACCTATGCTCACCCAGGAACGTGATTGCTCCCAGTTTGCATTGAGGAACCGGCACGGAAAACGCGCCGATGTGCTGCGTTATGCCACCGTGTTCCTCGTCGACGATGTGGCTGTTCCTCAAGGTGTCGAGTAGAGTGGTCTTGCCGTGATCAACGTGACCCATCACGGTGACTGGAATTAGAGTAGGCAGCGATGAAGTAAAAGTTTGCATGGGTCTCGCCAGATCCAAGCCTCCAAGATTCGATCGAGTCCGACTTCCACTCCGGGGCTGAATCTTCGCGATCCCCCGCATTGTCGGTGGAACATCTGTTTCAACTGACCCACTGGTCTTCTCGGCCTCAGCTGCTCCTCGGCAGGAGGCGGTTGGCGCACAGCATCGAGAAAAGGAATTTTCTCTCTGACGTGCTCGATTTTTGTCTCCACGGGAGGAGGTCCAATTCTGCCTCTGATCCCCAACTTCTCGAGAACCTTCAAAGCAACAGATTCCACTTCTTAGTTCGGAGATTGGTTCGAGAGCAGGTGTTCGCCGATTCGTGGTTCGATCGAATAATGATGCATCAGATGAGCATGCATGGGTACGTACCTTCTTCAGGTCTTGTCTGGGGATTTTATCGCTGACTTTTCCGTAGACATCGGCCCTGTCGATGTAGAACAATGCCTCGAAGATATCGTCAATGGATCGCTGCGTAATTTTGGATAACTCTTTGATCTTGATCTGGTCCCACACCTGAAGGAAAGCTCTTCTCTCAGGCAAAGCATTTCTCCCATATTCATCCGACTCCCTTGATCCGAGCTGTGTGAGCTCATCTGATAGTATTCGATGAGGATGATTCCAACCAGGAGTCGTTCATAAACTCACTTCAATTGCGGGCGTCAAAGGTTTGACTTTCGAGAACTTAGCTGGTCCTAAATTTTTCTTCTTCGCCGACGCATAACTCGATGTGAAGAATGCTCTCTCGAGCAGCGCATTCGTCAGTCTCAGCTTCCGCCACGGTAGATTCATCAAACCTGAGAATTCATCCTCAAAATTCAGACCAAGGGACTGGTTCCGGAGCGAAGCAAACTATCGACAACTTTTGGACAGAGATCATCGCCGTAAAGTAGTGAAATTTTCACCCGATGCCTGTGAAGCTCTCCTCGCTAGCGGCAGCGATATCCCTCGTCCTAGGCAGGTATTCACGTCACCGTTTTCAATTCTTCAGGTCAGTCATAAATCGAGAGACTTTGTCTCAAGGTAGAGAACTTTTCGTGCTCGATTCCTGTTGTGCTTGACCCCTTCTCCTCGAGACCGGAACCGCGCTCAGTTTCATTTCCTTCTGATGAAGTCCCAGGATAATTCGAGGCTATTCTATGTATTTCTGAACGGAGTCGGAGAGGAGAATCAATTCATGGAGCTCTAAGAATTGAATCGCCGTACTTCCGCAAACACAGTCAGAAGTTCACACCGCGCGTTCCCAGTTCGCATGGAGGTTTTCGAACACTCGTGTTCTCTTCGAATGGATGAACGCATTGTTCCGGGACCGGGATACGCGGAGACCTCCTTCGCGCGCTCACCGGAACCGTGGGATCGAACTTTCGAAAAGTACACGCAGTGACCCGGATTGGGAACCTACCTTAGACGAACTTCTGAACCCGCGGCGATCCCCGCCGAATTCGATTCATGATTTCTTCGTCCGTTGCGATGCCCTTACCGAATGGGTAAAGACTTGAAGCGCTAATCCTCAGCCTCCAGAACAGGCAGATTATAATGAAGTTGGACAAATGAAGGATTCGCCTCGTCAGGGGTATGTGATCAGCAGCTGCTCTTCTTAATAGATTTTTTTTATTAACTTGTGTCATTCATCTCAATTGGACTGCCTCTGATAGACGATTCAGTGTGCCGTCGATACGGAAATAAACGCCTCCAATATGCCCATCTGATTTTCTTCGTCACAGCCTTGTATCAAATTCATAACCTAGTCCTCTCCACCTCGCATTAATTATCGCAATGATCGAATTAGGGAACGAAATATCTTATAAAGTATAGTTTGTCCTCCACCGCGGCAATCTGGCTATTCTCAGCAGGAAAGTTTTGTGCGCAGCGCGCATATCAAGGATAGTTTTCCTTCCAATCGTCGTCATATGAATCCTCGGCGGACTAGTTTTCTGCCGGAGCTCGTCGGCGAAGCTTTTCCCTTGAATATTCCGACGAACTCTCCTCACCCCGGATCGTAACCGGTCGATCAGGCCAGGAACAAGGCTGCGAATATCATTCGGACTTTGATCTTGATCTGGTTAGCTTCTCATGGGTTGGCATGAACCACGGCAAATCGTCGACTTTGAGAGGGTAGCACCAGTCGTAGAATTTATACACCACGTATATGAGACTGAGTATATAGGAAAAGAATAAACTCTCAAAAATACTGCATTTTTTGAATAAAGGCCCGAAAGCTTTGGCTATGCTTGGCTTCTCGGAAGCCATCACTTTGTGGTAAACCGCTTCAGTCTCGCGGCTCACAGAGCTCCACTGGTAAAGATTTGAGATTCTTTGGTTCGCGACCCAAGGCTTCACGTTGCTGGATTTCTTCTTCGCGTGAATAGCGCTCTCCAAGCCATCTATCAGAGAATCCACCGATGGATTGCACAGCCAAATCAGGTCCGATGGCAGAACGTAGGGAATACCTCCCACGTTCGTGGAGACCACCTGGGGAAGGGGAGGGAATTTTGTTTAGCGCGGGAGTTATAATCACGGCGCGTCCTATGTGGAGCTCAACATGGGGCTGAATTTTGACTGCGGGAAAGATTATCGGAATGACGAACCTGGAGTCCGCACGAAGCCGCTTCCACAATGGCCATACAGAAGGCTTCGGTCAACGAGGTATTAAGGAAGATGTCGCCTTTGACAAGGAAATCTCGAACCTCGTGATGTTTCAATGTTCCGACCAGATGCACTCGATCTTGTAGCTTATGGACTTCTCGGACTTCTTCGAGGAGGACTCTCTTGGGTCCGTCGCCTCCGATCAGGAACTTCACTTCCGGATACTTTTTGCTTATCGTCGGGAGGATATCGGCGAGCAAATCGATGCCCTTCCGGTACATAAGCCTGCAGAGAACTATAATGACGATCTGCTTGCTCTTGCGAGGCTTATGCAGAGGCTGAAAGCACTTTGTTTCGACGGCATTCGGTATTACGCAGATCCTGTCGGGGTGGACCAGAGCTCGTAGAGCCGTGTTCATTCTTCCGACCTCCGAGACGCAAATAACGTGGTCGCACATGTGGAGACATAATTTCAACAAGCTGTTCGTTATCACGGCCGAAACGTCGGAGAAGCCGAACAGCGAGTGATCGGTGAAGACACTCCGAAGGTTGAGGCAAGCCGTGTGTACCATGGCTTCCAGCGCTAAGCTCGAAAATGCTCCATGGGCATGAACGATGTCGACACATTCCCGCAATAGTATGTTCCGCACGAGTCGTGCCGTGCAAAAAAGCGTCGGCAGACCAGATTCACAGTAAACAATCCACAGAGGAATATGGTAGACCTTCAGTCCGTTCGTCAGGTATCGTATGCCGGCTCGATCGAAGTACGAATGAGTTAAAACGACGACACTGTGGCCTCTCTGTATGAGGCACTGGGCCAGTTGATAGATATGGGTCTCGAGTCCTCCCGTGTTGGGGTGGAAGAAATCGGATATCATGCATATTCGATATCGATTGTCAGTCATGATTTCCCAACAGCAGCCCGGATTTCCGCCGCGCCGGCGCGCGGGTCTGATACGGTGATCTGACTGGCCACGAGCATCCACAGGTCTGTGTCACGTTCTGATCTCTCCGTAAGCGCATCATGACGTTATTCGAGCTTCAGCATGACTATCAGACGGCGCTTGGCGAATATTTCCTCGGGGGCTTCCAAGAAGGAGCATGAGTGTCACTGGCGCCGATGGTTTATCCGAGTGAGCGTTGGATGGACCCGTCGAGGTGATCGGTACTTATAGGGATTCTTTCATGAGGTCCGACCTATGATAATCAGATGACAGGAGAGCGCCCGCATCGCAGCATGATCAGCCGTGACAAATTTCTGTTCATACTCCCTCTCCATCTCGTTCCAGTGGCTGATCGGCAGTGCGCTGCCAGGCTCGCGAGGAACAGCTCATGAATTCGTGGGAACAAGGGCTAGTCATGAGTATCTTCGGATGTACTGTTGAGAGTGCCCTCAGAGCTCCCCGACCGTGTCTCACTCGCTGAGATACGGTCTTCAGGAAAAGAGCGGTGCAGAGCTATTTGGAAAACGGAATCTGTCGTCCGTCGGACCGTCGTCGGGAGGAGAGAGAGGGGAGTGCAGACGATGGTGTCGATGATCTTCGTCGATGTTGTGGACGGAATATTGGGCGGTCATTCCGAGTCTCGACGATATCGCAGTATCGCCCAGCCCTCCGGAGAGCACCCAGGAAGTCCGAGGGAAAACTTTTGTTTCTGAATCGCGAGAGAAAAAAATTAGATCATTAGTCAAATAATATCAGAAGAGGCCACGGTCGGAAGTTATGCCTCGATATTCCCGCGGGGGAAAATTGCGACTGCAGATAGGAAATTCCAACGACCTCCCGTACCTCACCGGGCTAGCCCACTAATAAGTGGATTCAACATTCATGAGATTTGCAGATCGCTCCGACCACGCGACCGTCCGTCTGTATTGGAGTGGAGCGATGCTTGAGTAAGATTGAGGATCACTCCTTCAGTGGACTCTCGCTTCTGTCCCATCTTCTTTCCCTCGTCTCACATGATGAGCGCGGCCGAGGGAGGGCTCGACGGAGATTAACCATTCTCGACTTGCGCTTAGGAAAGCAAGCGAATCTTCGGAGCGATAACTTCGATCTCGAGTTAATATCTTATCAAGTCTCCAGCATGTGAGAACAAAGAAACGAGCTTGCGCCACACAAGAATGTGGGAATGATTCAGCGACACTGTCGAGGTAAAAGCCGAAGAGAAGTAGCTCAAGGTTTCGGTGTGAGTGAGTCGCAAGTGCGGAGAATGTGCGAGAACGCGATCCGGCCGATGAGTTTGTCGTGGACGAAGGCCTGTTGTGACTACGGTTGTGCGGAAGAGTCCGCATCACGGATCCCTGCTCCATGGAGGACGTCGAGAGCTTCCGGACACCTTGTGCAGAAAGCTCTTCTCCGGAGGCGCAGGAGATCCTTGACGATGGAGGAGAGGAAACCTTTGTCGACGAACCGAAAAAGGTCCCATCCGCAAGCGAAGCGCTGAGTCTTGTCGAAACCCTTTAAGTGCTCGCGCTTACGCTGTCGGACGACGCGCACAAGGCGCTCCTCGATCGCGGAAAGCAGATCCAGGGCTATGTGACAGAGGAAATGCAAAGAACTACGCGCCGAAGAACCTTGGATTCATTCCCTTGTAGAACTCATGTAGAACCTTATTGTTAGACGTCCACAGAAGAGAGAGATAGGAGATTTTCAATTTCATTGATAGATAAGCTCTTCGGAAAAGCAATATTTCCCGACATCGACTCCGAGCCATTCGACGCTGTAAAAGCGATCTGAAAGACGCCGAGCAATGATTTCTCTCGGCCAACATAGCGCGCC
This sequence comes from Galendromus occidentalis, assembly GCF_000255335.2. Lineage (NCBI taxonomy): Eukaryota > Metazoa > Arthropoda > Arachnida > Mesostigmata > Phytoseiidae > Galendromus > Galendromus occidentalis. Next base: position 532,054 of record NW_003804370.1, read on the forward strand.
CATCGCCTGAACAGCGCCTTCGCTTCAGCCGCCCGCTTTGGAGAGCGGGAACAAAAATCCATCCATCGCTGTAAACATTGCCTCGTACAGAGAGAGAGTTTTCTGTTTTTCTCTCATTTCGTTGTCGACATCTACCACGAGAGGTACATTTGAACTCGCCTAAGGTCGGTTTGATCCGGCTAGATCCGGTTGAAAGCAGACCGAGGCGGTCTTTTGTAGAGAGCTCGAAATCAAGCCGTTGAGGAGTCCTGGAACGCTGGCTTTTTATTCAGATCCATCACGGATATCGGTATTGATTTGTCGTCTCGAGTGTCTAGGGATCTCAGAGGAGTTGTTGGAGAATTGAACGCGCCGTGCGAGCACCTCTTGGAACGCTAATGCCGTACTGGGTTTTGGCGCCTCATTCGGGATACAGCACCAATCCTCGTTCGTCCCATCACTACTTACTGCAACCATCAGCACCACACATGCCGTGTTCTACGTCGTGAATTGTCGACTTTCGTTCCTTACGACTAGTTCTACGCGATTGCTTACAACGCTCTGCTTCGGTCTACTTCGGTTGGTGAGTTTGCCTTAGATACAAATCGGTCGAAGTGCGCAACAGAAGTCGGAAACGGCGGCTGACTCAAGAGTCGGGGCATTTCTGACCACTATCGCGGTCTGAGCTGCGCTTTTGCAGAATTTAATTCCGAATGCGAATCGCGACAATGTTGTACCGCGAACGTATCTAGAAGCTTATTTCTCTTCGAGGAGAGTCTTTCCCGAAATTCGGGGTATTGTTTACCGAGGCATGATTCAAACATTGTGGACGATAGTTTTGTTTTGCATCCTAGTCACTAGGGAATCATGTCGTGTTCCCACAGTCCACTGCATTGACAATCTTCTGCTCATTGAGAAATTGCCTCAACGTCGATTAATTCAATGAATTCCTGCTCAACAAGAAGCACGGTTATGTTAGGGAGTGCACCCAATCATTTTGCCGAGCCTCCGCTTGATCTCGAGCGTATTTTTCCTATTGCGTCCGTAGTGGGCCACGTTCTCTTGATGAGATTTTCGCGCTTCTTGATTCCGTCCGACGTGGAGGAGATTTTCAAGTCGTTCTGGAATGCTCGCGTGACGAAAATGGGTTCTTTCTAGTGGGGTGAGGAGCTCCGGCCGTGAAGTGCATTTCTCTCGAACTCGGGAGCGTCTCCTCGGAGTCCATCGGAGGTTCATGGGAGGGATATTCTGCCGGAGTCAGCTCACTACTCTCAGACCTGTCGGATTGAGCTCACATTGGGTGGATGTCTGAAAGGTTGGATTCTCATTGCAGAAGTTCAACGATGACCTTTCCCGCTGCAGTCAACGGCTCTTCGGCGCCGCTCGAAGTTGCGGCGGCGCATAAATTGCTCGATTTCTCCCAGAAGCTCGATATAAACCTCCTCGATAATGTGGTGCAAACGATGTACTCGACCACTGGTAATGATCAAAGAATGGCCCAGGAAATTCTCACGAGACTCAAGGTGAGCAACGCAGAGTTTTAAGTGCCATGCTCAAATGCTCGTATATTCCTTAATTCCCAGGGTTGCGATCCGCTGAGCACTCACTCGACTTTCGAGGGCCCTGCGAGATAGGGAGCATGGGCTGAAAATTAATCTTTCGATCGGCAGGAACATCCAGACGCATGGACTCGAGTCGACACGATTCTCGAGTTCTCTCAACACCAACAGACAAAGTATTTCGCGCTCCAGATTTTAGAAACGGTCATCAAGACTCGCTGGAAAATACTTCCTCGGAATCAGTGCGACGGAATCAAGAAATACATCGTCGGTCTCATCATAAAATATTCCCAGGATGCCGATTCGATATCAGCGGGGAGAGTTTATCTCAACAAACTCAACATGGTTCTCGTGCTCATTCTGAAGCGTGAGTGGCCGAAGAATTGGCCAACTTTCATTTCGGATATCGTCGGGGCGTCGAAGATAAACGAAAACCTCTGTCGCAACAACATGGTCATCCTGAAGCTGCTCTCTGAAGAATTGTTCGACTTCAGCTGCGGCGCGATGACTCAAACGAAGGCCAAACATCTCAAAGAGACCATGTGCAACGAGTTCTCACAGGTCTACACCCTGTGTCTGTACGTGATGGATAACTCGTGCGATGTGTTGCTCGTCGAAGCGACGCTCGAAACCCTGCTGAGATTCCTGAATTGGATTCCTCTCGGCTATATATTTGAGACGAAACTCATCGAGAACCTTATATCAAAGTTTCTTCACGTGAACCTATTCCGCAACGTCACGCTGAAGTGCCTGACCGAAATCGGGGCTGTTCAAACCGACGCCTACCACGACCAATTTGAGATTCTCTTCGTCGAGACCATGAAGCTCATGACGCAGATCATTCCGTGCGATACGAATATCAAAGCCGCTTACGCCGCCGGCTCCGATATGGAGCAGAAGTTCATCCAGAACCTTGCTTTATTCCTCTGCACGATGCTGAAGATGCGTACCTCGTTGATGGATAGCCGCAAACAGACCGGCGTCGTATTAGAGGCATTGCAGCTTCTTTTGCTCATTTCCGAAGTGGAGGACGTGGAAATTTTCAAAATATGCCTCGAGTACTGGGGTTATCTCGCACAGGAACTCTACCGGAGCACCGAAATGAGCACTTCGTTACACATTACGCTGATCTATTCATCTACCGAGAGAGATGCGCGTGCATCTCGTAGGAAGCTCTACGCTCCAGTTTTGACTCAGTTGCGCTACATAATGATCGGTCGAATGGCGAAGCCGGAAGAAGTTCTCGTCGTCGAAAATGATCAGGGCGAGGTAGTTCGCGAGTTCATGAAAGATACTGATTCCATGACGCTGTACAAGAACATGCGGGAGTGTCTTGGTAAGTGCCCGGAAGAGTCATCTTACGCTTACGCTCGCGGATCCGCTCTTTCGCATATTAATCGAGTCCGTCGGTTGGGCATTGAATAATTTCGAATATATTCCTCCCGTAGTTTACTTGACCCACTTGAACTGCGAGGATACGGATCGTATCATGACCGAGAAGCTCCACAAACAGGTCAACGGAACCGAATGGTCGTGGAAGAACCTGAACACCTTGTGTTGGGCTATCGGCTCCATTTCGGGTGCGATGCACGAAGAAGACGAAAAACGATTTCTTGTCACTGTCATCAAGGACCTGCTCGGTCTTTGTGAACAGAAACGCGGCAAAGACAACAAGGCGATCATCGCCTCGAACATCATGTACGTCGTCGGCCAGTACCCTCGATTCTTGCGCGCACACTGGAAGTTCCTCAAGACCGTGGTGAACAAGTTGTTTGAGTTCATGCACGAAACCCACGAAGGAGTTCAAGACATGGCCTGCGACACTTTCATCAAAATCGCCCAGAAGTGCAAAAGACACTTCGTTCAGGTGAGTTCGGTTATTCCGCGCGATAAATTCGAGGATTTCATAATTATCCTCGAGCGAGGTCAAATTCGAGGGTGTTCGTGATCATGCTCATGATCGGTTGTAATCCCTGTCCCCAGGTCCAAGTGGGCGAGGTCCAGCCTTTCATCGAAGAGATTCTGATGAATATTTCGTCGATCATATACGACCTACAACCGCAACAGGTCCATACGTTCTGTGAGGCTGTCGGCTACATGATTAGCTCCGAAACGGAGCAATCGAGGCAGGAGCGTCTCATCGAAAAGTATATGCAGCTACCGAACGTCATCTGGGATGATATTATTAATCAGGCCACGAAGAACGTCGACGTTCTCAAAAATCCCGACGCAGTTAAGCAGCTGGGCAATATTCTCAAGACGAACTACCGGGCATGCAAGTCGCTGGGTCACCCGTACGTCACCCAACTGGGCCGAATCTATCTCGATATGCTCAATGTCTACAAAGTAATGTCCGAGAACATCTGCGTGGCCATCCAGAGCCACGGGGACTCTGTGACGAAACAGCCTCTGATCCGCGCAATGCGAACGGTCAAGAAAGACATCCTCAAACTCATCGGCTGCTGGGTATCGAAGTCGGATGATCCCAAACTCGTATTGGACAACTTCATCCAGCCGCTGCTGGACGCTGTGCTCCAGGACTACCTGATCTGTCCGGTGGCCGAAGCCCGAGAGCCCGAAGTGCTCCAGACCATGACAACGATCATCACGCGCATGAACAATTTGATGATCCCATTCGTCCCCACGGTTTTCGACGCCCTGTTCCAGGTGACGCTCGAGATGATCAACAAGGACTTCGAGGAGTTCCCCGAGCACAGACTGCATTTGTATCTGTTGCTCCAATCGATGGTGACGCTCACTTTCGGGGCGTTGATCCAGCTATCTCCAGACAAGTTCAAACTTGTTCTCGACTCGATCGTTTGGGCTTTCAAGCACACGATGCGCAACGTCGCGGACATCGGCTTGGAAATTCTCCTCACCCTCCTGAAGCAGGTGGCCGCCGAGGAGATGGCCGCTCAACAGTTCTACCAGACGTTTTTCACCGACATTCTGCAGCATCTGTTCAGCGTCGTCACCGATACGTCTCATTCTGCGGGCCTAGCTCAGCAAGCGGTGATCCTCGCCTATATGTTTGCTCTGGTTGATTCCGGAAAGATCACCACTCCCCTAGCCCCGGGAATCACTGACAACACACTTTACGTGCAACAATTCGTAGCCAATCTCCTGAAGACGGCTTTCCCACATCTCAGCGAGTAAGTGCACTCAGCCGCTGCGGATATCGAGGAGCTCATACTGATCTTCAAAATTCTGTCGTGACTAATTGTTCCGTCTTCAATTTGCAGTAATCAAGTGAAAATAACTGTACAAGGTTTCATTAACTTGGATCAGAACGTTCCCCAGTTCAAAGAACATCTGAGAGATTTCCTCGTTCAAATCAGGGTAAGTGGACTGACCGCAATCGAATTAAAACCTCCCGCTCGGTATTTGAAATCCGGAGACCGTGACTCATATCCGCTTCAGGGTGTACTAAAAATAATCGAAAATCTCTAGGAGTTCACTGGAGAAGATGACACCGATCTCTACCTCGAAGAGCGCGAAGCCGCTCTACGACAAGCCGAAGCTGAGAAGCGGAAGCAGCAGATGTCCGTGCCTGGTATTCTCAACCCTCATGAGATCACTGAGGAGATGCAAGATTAGGGACGGACGAGGTGGAACCCACCGACCCACGAGTGAGCGGAGCAGAGTGTGTAAAATAGATGTGTGTTTATACGTATTTAAATGGTACGTGGCGCTGGGATCTGGGCCACCAGCGACAAATAAAACAAACGAATGGAGAGCGACTTGTTGTACAAAGGAACAGAGCCTGAATTTTCATGTAGTGAAAGCGATACGCATACGTCAACACATCAGACTGGTCGATACTTTCGATCCGATAGACTCTCGGAGAGTTTGTTCCTCCCCGAATCGACGATTCGCATCGTCAATGAGCAGCGATCGTACGCGACCGTGACACGTAATTCAAGGGAAGAGAAACTTTTGCGCGAGAGGGGAACTCGATGAATTACGGCAACTCCCGCCAGAACTTCCCATGTTCTTAGTCTTCCCTGGCGATGATGATCATACCTCCAGGAGGTAACTCAGTGCAGCGAATCGTCAGGAAGGACGGAGGACCCAAAGAGAAGGCTGCTAGCGAAGGAGACTTAGCTTATGTATGTAGGTATACTCACTCACTTCTGGGTGACTCTCCCAAAGCGGCATCCTTGGCCTTTGTCTGGCTTATCCTAGGGGAACGGAACCCATTCCTTGCAGGACAAGATCAGCTCATGCTATGACACCCATGATGTGCTATGACACCTACGCTCTGATATCATGGATGAAACCTGTCAGTGGCGAATTTTCGCTGATACGCGTTTCCATGCTGAGGCATTCGAGGAGGAAAAAATGCTCCCGCCCATCTGTACGACGCGACGTTTCTGATTCCGTCGATGTCACGACGGTGAGAGGGGCTCCGCTCTCTGCTAGTGTCGATGATCCGATCCGCAATGATATGTGTTTGCATTCCGGTCTCGGCAACTCGCTGACGCTGACAAGGAATCGCGAAATAATAGAAAGCAGCCCGAACTCAAAGTTAGTTATGTCGAGATTACGAGAGCTTGGTAATCGATATCCGAGGATCATTCCCGTGCAGCGAAGAAGTCCAAGGACCGTAGCGAGCGTCCGGAAGTTCCGTCATGATGGATTAGGACCCTCACGCGGGACCCGGATGTCTGCAGGCTTGCTTTGACTTCCAGGACAGAGCGTTGGGGCGGCGCGGGCTCGATCGGTCCATTTATTAATGATTATTACTCAAAGAAAAATTTCTCGGGAATCTCCCTCATCCCACCCTCCTGCGGCCTGCGATAGCTGAGCGCGACCATTTCTCGAGCTACCGTCCGCCTCGAACGGGGAAACTTGATTCGGGAGAATCCTTGATCAATATATGCGTGGAGATCCTTAATCTAGGCATTAGGATTCCGGGGAAAAACTTGACTTTAGATTTTCTGAATTCGCTCATCGGCCTCCGCTCTCAGCGGATGTTCGGTGTAGATCATAGGATTTTTGACATGGTTACGCGCTCGAAGATAGCTCAGAAGCTCTGTCTTTCCGGACGAATCTCGTCTTCGCAAAGCTGTCCCGTCCCTCTCCCCCTGCCGACCCTCTCATACAACGCTCTGCGCTGGCAGAGCAACAGTCACACTGACCATGTGGAAACCGGGCTCATGAAGCTCTCGACTATAACGGACCTGCGAATGTTCGAAGCTGTGATTGACGTCCAGTGCTGGGATCAGACGTTTGAACGGTGAGTTCACTCTGCCATTGAATCCGATGCTACCGAAATCGAATATCTCCTCCATATCCGCAAAATCGTCGGTCAGGAAAGCTCTCGCTTCGACCCGAGCTCATTCGCATGCCATAAATTCTGCGGGGCATTGCGCGAGCAAGTCCAGTGGCCAAGTCACGGCTCATGCTTGAGCTCGAAATGAACGCTCGACGAATGAGCGTAAAATAGCGGAAGATTATCTCGGCGTATCGGGCCGATTTTACTGCACGATCCTTGCATTAGCCAGCACCCGCCAACCGCCCGATACGATTCAAAAAAAAGATCGACTGAAGCGGAAAGCTGATTCGAAATGTCAGAAAATCTCCGCATGTTCTCTGCGCACGTCGTCGAGTTCCGAACTGCTGAGCCCTTGCCGATCTCGCGCTTGACCAGACATGGTCAGATCTCCGAAACTGCTCAACTACAACGACCAGAAAACGGAATCGCGAGGGCGCTCCATGTGAATAATGAATAATAATTTGCATGCCTGATGTTGTATCAGGAGCTGGATTTTGTTTTCGACTCTTTCGCTTTCCGAGGAGCTCCGTATCGGGACATGGGAACGAAATAGCGAGCAACTTGAAAAAGCCTCTCGTGAACGCTTCGAGTCGGCGAAAGAAAAGACGAAATATCTATTCTCTTTCCTCCCGTGCCGACCGATGTAATCTCGAAGCGCACTCTTTATCGAGAGTCAACAAGATAGCCTGTATGAAGTGCATCGGCTACTTACAGAGGCGAAGATGCTCTAAGCGGGGAACTTGCTAAGAGCTTCGTGTTGAGAAATCTTTGGACTGAATATGAATCTACGAAGTCCGTCAACGCGTCCCTATCCTTAAGCAGAGGGTATTTGTCCCGGAGTAATTTCGTAGATGAATGCCATTGGAGCCACACTTCCTTCGTGCCACTCCAAGAACTTCGAGCCTACCCCTACATCTATCCTACCTCGGGATCACGGAGAAAAACGCTTTCCCATTGCTCGATTCGGCGCTGATTGCATACTCAAATCGATTTCCACAGAAAGCCAAGGCTCTCCAGAGAGCCACGAAGATGTCGCTTGGAATCCTGAGAGATGTGTTTTGGAAGTTAAGCATCGACTTTTTCTGAAGATTGGAGATTCTCTCGGGCCTCCGCGGCATTCAGGGGAATCCTGGACGATTCACCGCGACGGTGATCATAATTCGACTTCTTTCCGAATGGGGATTCTTCCGCGTCATGGAGAGTATGGTGCGGCGGTCCATCGGGCGCTCGCCCTGCGGCCCGATATCCCGCAAAAGGCCCGATTGATTTCGTACGACTTTCCATACTTCGAGTGCCGTGGACGAGTCCGGGAGACGATTCTCCTGCGCGGGGAACTCCGGAAGCCGTAGATCGAACCCAATAGTGTGCTGTTCAGACTCTCGGTGCGTTGAACTAGGGCCGCTAAGCGAGATTTTCGTTGCCGGAAGAACGCTACGTAGGATCGCCGGGCGCAGATCCTTTGAGAGGAACCAAAATCATGATAATCCCTCTAGGAAGCAGGGATTCCGATCCACCGCCTGTGAAATTGAACATTCATGCGTCAGGCCGTACGAGACAAGTTTTTCTCCTCTTTCCAGTGCCGGGCCACTCGCTGTGTATCACTGAACCGCGACTCTAGGCAACATGTGGGGGTTATCATCGGACCTATACCCAATTAAAGCCCATTTCTTCTTATACAATGGCGGTGAGTCCCGATTGCGAGGCGCAGTTTGACATGATGTCTTCCCGCTCCGACCCAACTCGTTCTTAATTCATTGGACTCCGCTTAATTGGACCTGGCCCGACTAAACGGAGTGATTTTGAGTGGGAAACCTCATTCGGGGATCCGGATTCCGTCCGATCAAGCGGATGGTCCGATCATTTGGTACTCCCAATGAGCGGAGTTCACTGTATCCCACAGTTGGTCTCCGTTTTGGCTCTATGCGTCGCCCGAGAGCTGAGACAACGTTCCCCAAGCATCTAGGATCTCTCCATTTGGCTCAGTGATCGATCCAATCAACGATGTTCCGGTCCGCCGGGAATATTCGATCGTATGATGACGTCCTCTAAGAGAGCGGCGATAATCTCCGGGCTAGTCCTCCCGATGAGATACGAGATTATTACGTGTCAGCCTTAAGTTCATATAATGACTCAGCTGGTTCGATGATAATTGCCAGGTTCAGTGGAGCCTATCGCTTATTCGTTGCACAGTACGATTGAAATCATCGACGATAAGGGTCGATTGTCGCGAGAAGAGGATGAAAGCGAAGACAGAATCAAAGCAAGGACGAAATCGATAATCACGGTGAAAACTTTGCGGAGCAGCTCTTTCATAAATGAGCTCAGCAATCATCGAGCTTCAGGAGTGAGTTTTGAGGGAATTTTTCTTCTTCAGCTCAGGCATGTTACCTCAATTACTTGGCAGTGGTCGGCAAGCAGGCTGGAGTCAGTGCTTCCACTACTGGGATCATCTTCGGAGTCGCGCCTCTGATCACCACAATCATGAAGCCCATTGTTGGGGCCATCTCCGATCGAATCCAGAACATCACGGCTGTGATCATGGTGTCAGAGGTAGGATATTTCATGCTCCGCTGTGCGGTAGCTGAGAGTTCAGGAGCAGGGGATACTGTTTTCATGAGCTAGAAGCTCCTATAGGAATTCGGACGTGTTCCTAATTTCCAGATACTCCTGATGGCTTTCTGTTGGGGCGTCTTCCTTGCACCTGAATGGTCATCGCGGCTTTTGTTGAATCGATCCTTCGACTTGTGCCCCCAGAACTTCACAACAGAAATCGAGAATTTCGCCAACGGTGGGTTCTAGGCCGCAGCTGATGAAAACTCGATTCTCGGCTTATTCATCCGATTCCATCAATTAGTCTCGCTTCTTGACCAGACCAGATCTATATGAATTAATGGCTTCTCCAGGTACCGAATGCACGTTGTCCTGCGAATCGAGCACGAGGTCCATTTACATCGATAACCCGGTCTCGAATTGCAATGCTTCATGCAGCATCGACTGCATCTCAGCCGACTGTGAGTCGCGCATTCGAATCATAGGAAATCGGGATCTGGATGGAGCGTCGACGCTTCGACATCGTGGATGAATAATATTTCATTGCATTGTGTCTGAAAGTGATCTGTCTTGTGATTCGACTGGTTATTCTGTTCTTTTCCTTCAGCTCATCTGTCCACACTGGGGCTCTTGATGTACATCGTTTCGATATTGTTGACTTCTTCGCTAGCAGCCACCTTGTACTCAATCTCGGATGCCGCCTGCTTCGCTACCCTTGGGCCAAAACGAGACCATTTGTACGGTCGACAGAGACTCTGGGGGACGCTGAGCTGGGGCATCATCAGTCCTGCGATCGGAGCCATCATAGACGCCTCGTCCTCCGGTGGTCAGACAGATTTTTCGGCCAGCGTTATAGGTTTCACAATTCTCATCTGCATCAACATTGTGATGCTTTACTGCGCCCCGCGATTCAAGACTCCTGTACGTTCGAACAACTTCTTCTCGGACTTGAAAGACGCTTTCACGGATGTCGACGTGATCATATTTTCTGTTTGGGTAAGACTCCCCATCTCCCGCTCGCATTGCATTGTCCCGAAAAACTCGTTCAAAGAACGCATGTCTCGATCTCGACGATAGGAGCAAGAAAAATTCCCTTCCCCAGGTTTTCTTCTGCGGGGTTTTCATCGGGAATATTTGGACTTACTCCGTGTGGCTCCTCGAGGAACTCGATGCGTCCAAGACGCTGACCGGGTTGACGTATAGCGTGCAGTCTCTGCTCATCGAGATTCCGATGTTCTTCATTGCTGGATATCTCATCGAGCGACTAGGTATTGCCCGCGCAGCTACCTCAGCCATCAGTTTATCCTGGGACTCTGTAGAGACCTAACTGAAACTTCCGGAATTGAAGGTTACTTCGGCTGTATGACGACCGCCTTCATTTGTTTCGGGATAAAGCTATTGGGATACTCCCTCTTGGTCAATCCCTGGTATGCCCTCTTGGTGGACATTGTGGGCGGAGCGGTTTTCCCCATGTTCTATGCCGCCACAACAGCTTTTGCGAATCAGGCCGCTGCTCCCGGAACTTCTGCGACGATGCAATGCCTCTTCGGCGCCATATACGAAGGCCTAGGTGAGTGCGAGACTTCGCATCATTGGTGAGGCTTGCGATTCCAGCGGAACACTTTGTTCTATTGTAGGATAAATTTCGCTGCTTGACTTTGTTTCATGTATGATTCCGTTTTGGCAGGGATGGCCGTCGGTAGTTTTCTCGGTGGAAGTCTCATACAACCGTTCGGCGCGAAGGGCGCATTCCGGATTTTCGGTATGATGGCTCTTGTATGCGCACTCCTGTGTTCACTTACATCCCGCGTTAATCCCTCGAGGATAAGATCACAGGGTGAGTGAATTATTCGCGGCGACAGCCAGCGCCCATCGATGGTCACCGATCGTCGACCCTTCCGATTATATGAACCGAACACTTCGACAGAGAATCGTTCCTCGACTTCGATCCAAACAGCTCTGGCCCCCTGAAAACCGCTGTACCTGAGCCGCTGCTCTATGTGTCTGCTCTCAGAGTTTCTGTCTTTCGTTGCTCTGAGGTCCCCGTGAACGTATGTTCGCCTGTCTGACTTGCCGAGTGTATCCATAGAAGCGCTCGCAACGCCGACCCCTTCGCCTGTTTCTTGCCGTTGCCAGCTCTAATGTTTTCCCGAAGAGGTTCGTACGCTCATGAAGTTATCGTTCCAGGACACGATCAGACTCCCGCCCCGGACATTCATACGAGTTACGGGAGTGTCGATACCGTCTCCGCTTGAGCCTCAGGTCTTTCGGGCTCCTGGGCGGAATTTCCGAAACCTTAGAGGAGGAATCCTAAACTTGGACGAAGAATAATCGTAGATTAGCCTGCCATGAATTATAAATATTGTGAAATACGAGAGCCTTGTACATATATTGAATCATTTCCGCGAAGTCACCGCGTGCTGAGCTTTCGAGATCGAGTTTGTGACGAAGATCTGTTAACTGCTCAGCCCAGTGGCGGGGCGCGCGTAAGAGGACGCAAATAAACGTATTCTTCCAGAGAAACACCTTTCTGACACAAGCAATAGATTGCGAAAAATGTTGTTGAGAAGTTGAAGTATCATATATATCGTATATTTATTCATATGCCTATCGCAAATTCATCGCTCAACTACGAAGCGATAATGATAATAATAAATACGACATACATACGTACAAACCAACAAGCTACACAGATCAAGCACACCGACAAGACTTATACTTCGCCGACATGGATAAGTCAGATTCCGCTTGAGAACACTGGTACGGAACTCCGCAGCCAACCGACAGGAATCTTCATTAGAACTGGCTACTATCACATAATACATTTTTTTGGCAGGTATCAACACAACGGTCCAGGCTCATCGCCTGTAGAAGCAGCCAAATCTGCAGAACGAGTTCGGGAGAGGAACTTCGATCCTGACGAGGGTGCGAATTGCTAGAGGAATGATAATAATCGACGAAAGCTTCAAACAACCAGAGTGAGCTTATTTGAGTTCGCCGTTTAATAACGTGGAATCTAGAAGCGATCGAATGGCCTTCACCACTTCTATCGACCGGTTTCGGTCGCATCGATCCTCGTATTTTGTACATTATCACTCTAGTCAAGATTCTTCGGCCTGCGACACCATAGCGTTCCTGCTCTGTCATCGCTGTACTTTGAAATCGGTGTGACCTGATGAAGAATCGCGATTGTCCCGTTTCACCATGATGTAATCCATCGTTTTCTGCATAACCCGTAGCCAGGACACCACGCATCCATCGTAATGCGCTGTGCAATCTGCTCTCCGAGATGCTCCGTACTGAGCCGCGAGCGCGAACGGTCTCCGTATACGGGACCCGAAAATGTTCCGATCGAACGGACTGCAACAGAAAATAATTTTGAGAACAATATCGGATCGTCTCATCAAGAGTTGGGGAGGCTCCTCGGACTTCTGTAACTTTGAAGCTATTATTGAAGAAGTTATTTTCGGGTTTCCGATGGAATCCACCGATTAATGCGTCACGAGACTCACGGGAATATCACTTGCATGGCCAGACCAACAACACCGTACTTCATGCGGTCACGATGCGCTTCGCAGATGGATCTCTTCAGGCATTCTTGGTAATCGACCCGCGGCAAGAGGCTCTTGAATGGATTGGCGAATCCACTCGTGAGGGCTGTAAATGAAGCGACATGACCCATATTGACAAGAGATGAATTGAGGTATTCCCAGCTTACTCCGGGCCGTGTTCGCTCATTGAGCAGCCCTCGGCACGTCGGGATTATCATCGCTTGAATACGCACCCGAGATCCTGGTCCTCATTTCCGGAACATCGTTGAACTCATAGGTACCTCTGGGAATGGCGGCGTCAACGGTCGATGATACGATAGTCACTAAAATCAGTGCTATGCACCGCATTTCGAGTCAGCATCCTGAAAGAGGCTTTCTTTGAGACATGAGATGTCCTGATCGTGCCGTGAGTTCTTGCCCTTCAAGCTGGCCCCTCCTCATCGCGACTCCGCGGCTCCTTAGTGCAGGGCTCCCTTTCCGCACTTCAATTTGACGTTCAATATGTGATTTAACAGGTTTTCTGATAAGCGCCGGGTGCAACGCCGACGGAAGGAGCTTCCTTGTGATGAGCGTCGCTGCAGTACAACGATACCGGCTCCCCGTAAAATAATGCGCGTGGGGGCATCTGGAGCGATTCCTGCATAACGAATGGCTTAACGAAGCGGGACCCAGCGCCGCAAATGAAGACACAGACGCTTCTGAGCTAGAGCCGAATTTCGGTCGGGGCGTTTGCCGTTTCTCCTACTGAACCGAAATCGAGAACTCTGGCTTGGCTCATGCTGCCAATATCGCATCCCATGGAATATCTGTTCCCATGTAACATCGATCGATGAGAATTCCACTCGCACATGTCAGATGTCTATCAGTCATTTGAGTATTTGGCGGAAGCAACATTGAATATAATCCGATCATACATAAGTAGAGATGAGCCGATTCACGCGAATGGTCCGACGATCCACTCGCTGGAATCGAATGAAATCGGCAGATCGTAAGGAGTCTCACCTGGAATCGTGTACATTAAGAAAAACAGAAGAAGCTGATAGCAACAACTTTCTTTTATCGGATAAAAAGCGGTGATGCGCAGAAACTTGACAATTGCGCTCCAGATTGTTCCTTGAATCTGTTCTAACACCAGCGATGGATTTCCCTGAGAACAGTAATGATTTCGCACCTCGATTCGAAAATCTATCGCTGTACCTCGCAAGAAAGCTCAAGCTCCACCAAAACGTGTAAAAACTCCTTAGCATCTTCGAAGAGGCGGGATTCATTCTTGCAGAATAATTTCGAATCTGACATTTATGATCGATTTCCGAAGTGAAAGGATCCACTCAAACATCCTATCTAGATCAACGCGACTCCAGCAGCCTGAAGATAGTTCTGTACATATTGTTGGGCGTTCTCTGACAATCCTGCCTGGATGAGTCCGGGCAGAGTCCCCGGGCGCGAATTCGCGAGGTTGCGCAGCCCATCCACGAGCAGTATTCTGGGATCTTGAACATTTTGTAAAGGATCATGAGGCTTCTTGCCAGCGAAGATGAGCTGGGAGTAGGCTGCTTGATAGCCGGGAGTGTCCTCGATTTCGATGAAATGTTCATCGTCGGGTACCGTTGTGTCCTCGGGGGCCTCGAGCAACTTCACGAGAGCTTCGAGAATCAATGGCCAGAACGAAGAGTACGTCGTTGTCATTACGGGCGTTTCGCACAGGATTTTCACCATGCCCACCGCGCAGATCTTTCGCTCGACCGTGCCGCTAACGCGTTGAACTTCGGCAATGTATAGTTTCTCGAGGACCATGCCGAAGAGATTCGCCTGAATTCCATCTACGGTGCTTTGCAGTGTCGTGGCGCCGTACTTAATGGCGAATAAGTTGAAGAAAACGAGGAGACCTTTGATGAGTTTGATAGTTTTCGACGACGAGAGTCTTTGGAAGAGGAGGACGAATATTTGTTTGATGAACGCCTGCATGTGATTCGGTGCTACGTGTTCGATCAATGACTGCACCAGATAGAAACCCTGATGATCATTCATTTTCGAGGCGATCAATTTCTGGAAAATGCCGAGAACGGCGGGCAGCTTCTCCGCCGCCACAATCTGCTCTGAGCTCCGCTCTATGAAAGCCTGGATTAGCCGGACTAAAGGCTGGATATTCCCCTGCCGCTCCCACAGAGTGGGTACCAGGAGACAAGGGAACATGGCCATGTACGGTGGGGGAGCCGGACAATTGTGGAACTCGAGCATCATGCTGAGTAACTGGAACACGTAAGGTATGAACTCCTGAACGTCTTGTGTCAGGAGCTCCTGGAAGACGGGGAAGAACATGCCTTCGAAGTTCGAGACCGCCGATGGGTCCTTGCCACACACGATTTTCAGAGATAGACAGAGCGACTCGAAGAGATAATGATTGAAGTGAGGCTTCGATGGGTTCTTGCTGACCGCCATGAGTTTGTTCGTCAGACTGGGCAGTAAAACCGGTAAGAAAGGAATGAGCACTTCTTGACTCAGACTGAAAGTTCTCATGACGGTTTTCATGACGTATTCATTCTCGAGCGATACTTCGTTCGCCATTGCGCTAAAGAGGTTCTCCAGGAGCTTTCCGAGATGAGGCTGGACGTCCTGCTTCGTAATGAGACCGACGTCTCCCGATCCAGCAGGAACTCTAATCGTGAACATTTTCTCGATGGCCGCCGCCGCGTACGTATGCAGCACGAACTGTGGGCTTCGTAGGTGATGGATGAGGTGGGGTAGAGCTTCTAAATGCACTTCTTTCGGAAGCTGGTTTCGGAACTTCATTTCGAATTTGATGCAATCGGCTTTTATGACCGGTAGGTTCAGGGGATCCGGATCCTTCAACTCGGGTAGAATGAAATTGGCGAAGAATTCAGGAATATTCACCAGAGGTGAGGTCTGTGTCGTGCCGTGTTTCGCCGTGGACGCTTTGACCGCCATGGAAGTGACAAGGTAGATGGCGATGTCTTTATTCTTCCAGAATTGCTTGTGGTCGCCATTGTATTGATTGAGCAGGGCCGAGATGTAGGTTGAGAAACTCTCCGTTATCCTATCTTCGAAGTGCTTCGATAAGGCCCGGACCAGATCGCACGCGGATCGACGCCTAGTGTCCACGTCGGAGCCCTCAATGTCTCGTCGGACGTATTCTTCGGGATTATCTTCGAAGAGTTCCTCGTCGGCCTTCCGAAACTCCATGTTCGGCATTACTACTTTCTCACAGATCGAACCGAAAATCTGAGGCTCTTCGAACAAGGCTTTGTACTGCGGCCTTTCGGCAACAGTCGATAGAAAATGAATGGCACTGCTGACGAGACCGTCGTACTTCATTTCCTTGCCTGTGGCAGTGAGAAGTTGCCAGACCGCGCTGACGAAGTCCGGCAGCAGAGGCGCGAACTCTTCATCGTATTTCTGAGCGTAGAGCGTTACGTTATCACAAATTTGGCTCTTAAGCTGTTCGAGAACGCCCGGCTCCTCGTCGGAGTCGCCGTGTAGCAAGGGATTGTCGGCGGTGAGGAGGCTCAGGAAAGGCGGGAACCAGATTTTCATGTTATCCTCGAAAAACTCCGGGAGGTCCTGGTAGTTGAGGCTGAAGAATATTTCGGCAATTATGACCAACGAGCTGAAAATCACGCGGAGAGCGTCCTTGTTGTTGGCGTTGGCCGTCGTGAGCTCCAGGGTGGCCACGAAGAGATCGGTGAGGGGCTTGGCGAACGTGTCGAGGACATACTTGATCTCCCGCCAAAGCTTCTCGGACTTGAATTCAAAACGATACCGTTTGAAGAGCGATTGCGCCGTCTGTAGGACTCCGTTGATGATGTGAAAATCGGCTGTGGCGAAGTACCGCACCATTTCATCGAGCAAGCTCGGCCACTGATCGGGGAAATCACTTTTGCCGATGATACTGACAGCGTCGGATAATTGACGCTGTATATGCGACGGTGACTTCAGCATGAGACCGACAATGAGTCGCTTAATCTGATCCCGATCCTCGGGATGCACCCGGCTCTGCGAGATTCCCTCGTCCTCACCGGTAGACCAGTTGCGTTTGATGTAGTTCTTGAAAGTGATCGCGCCGGAAACTCGGATCACCATATCGACATTCTCCCTGTCGATGAGTTGCAGCAACAGAATCGGATAGTTTTTGTTCGCCTCTACGCTCTCGAGGAATTTTTCCGCCGCTTTCCGTTGCTCTAAGCGCGGTTCCAACGTCTGTTGCAAATACTGACTCAGGGTTGTCAAGTTGGAGTCGTTGAGTTCCATGTTTCCAACTCTTCGAAATTATGACAGCCTCCCCAACAATTCCGGTCACTAATCTGATCACTTATTTTCCCGATGAGTTCTTGCCGTCGATGGGTAACACGAGTGAAACTCTTTGTGAATGTGCAAGAAATTCGACGGCCACTGCTCTTAGAGCGAACACGAAATTCAGGCAGACGATGTCCGTGTCGGCGAGTGACGGAATAAGCAGTCGTCTGCTGCCCGCCATTTTCGAAGGTGTGCGCGGCGCCAAAAAACGAGGTCGACGTCCCTTCGATCCTTCATTATTTTGTCAGCTATTCGTAATGAAACCGCGATGCAGAAGACACGATTATAATTCCAGCCATGCGATGCGTAAAGGTCGTGAACAAGAGAAAAACGGATAGAGAGTCCGCGGACGCGTGACTCTTACTGTCTTCACATATGCAAATGGGTTAAACAATCAGTGGACAGCCCTGCGGCCGCCTAGGAAGCAGTTACCGCCGCTGCTGACAGCGCTCCACGACATTCTCCTTCCGTCCTCCCACTTGGTATTGCGCGCGGCAGCAGTCACCGTCGTGGGCGCCTTGCGGATCTTGAGCCACATTCCGGATCGGGTTATGACGTCATGAAGCAACGCAGAGTTCAAAACCCAGGATTCATGGTTTTTTTCGAGCGATCTTCCCTTCGCTTCGGACACGGAGTAGGAGATGTCCCCGGGGAAAACAACTTCATCGAATGGACTCATGATCGATCATCCATGAGACGGTCTGGCTTTCATATCCAACTCCGAAAGAGATCCAGGAAATATTATTATTGGAATGACTATGGTACGGCTGAGTATGTCAGCGGCAACGCTTGATTGCCTCGGCATTGAGTGGAATTGTCCATCGACGTGAGGGTTCAGACGCTTGCAATTTTCCCGTGATCGCCTCATCGCCGCTCGCATTCCATGTTGCGATTATCAGCGGGTTATTGGATAACCTCTGTTTTTAGATGAAGAGCACCAACACCGGAGGGCTCCTCGAGCAGTCTTCGGAGCGCGGAAACTCTGTGAAAGCCGTTGCGGATCATCCCGAGGTGCGAGCCATAAGCGCCTCAGCTATGATCGAAGTAGGAAGTATACAATATCCGGTGCGAAAAGAGCGCTGTCAGTGTCAATATTGATACATGGACGCGCCTCACAAGCTTGCCCAGTCGAATCGTTGCGAGCTGACAGTTATTCGAAGCGACGAGTTCCGCGCTGTCAGTCCCTGCATCTCGGGTCCTAGCCCCGGGAGATGTGGACTCCTGTCTCGACGTCGAATCACTCGAATTAGAGAAGATTGAGACTCTCTCGAGTCATTCTCGATCACGATCGCATCTATTTATCATCATATCTAAAAATTCGAGAGGCCTTCAGGAGGCTCGCGATCGAAGGTCTCGATCCGCGGTCATGAGACGGGAACCGATCGCCTGTAGAGGCACCCGTTCCCATAAGCCATACGGGAAAATCTCGGAGTTTACTCACAATTAAGGGGCTAGGCAGGAGTCACATACAGTAAGAAAACGGTTCTGTTCAGGGAAGATTCAGATGATGGTTTCCGCGGACGATCAGATCAGGACCCGCTCGCTTGAAGAAAGCGTTCGCTGAATTTTCGGTAACTCTTACCTGTGCTCCCTCTCCCTTGTCTGACACATTCAGCGCATCCCGGGACGACTACACTGCTGACTTCTCATGAGAAAGCGAGGCATATTCCGAAAACATTCCAATTACACTGGGTTACCTGCCGAATGATTGGGATGACGAGAGCAGAGTCGTGTTGCATAAGGGCCGTCGATCAATTTGACCAGATATCTAGCTACTGCATCCTCGGAGGAACGATGATGCTCCGAAAACAGCACTCATCTCGAACGACATCGATAATGTTTTATTAGGATAAAATGAAGTTTCGAGGGCTAGAGCCACCTTTCAACCTCTCTTTTCACGGAACCTGAATTCGATTCAAAACAACAAAAATAATAAATATTAGAGCCTATTCTCTCATCTACTGAAGATTCTGCCTCGAGGACCAAAGCGAGACGACCGTCGTTGTATACAGTTTCGTTCAGCGCGATGCTTCATCAATCCATCACGGTCAGACGAGGGATCGAAATCGGATGTAGGACCGGATGCTCCCCATTCACGTTTCGAAACGATGGACTGCCTTCGGGGTGTACCCTTCGTCTGAGAGGAGTCTGAAAAGATGGCGATTGTGTGAGTGCGAAGAAAGCTGAGCGTTTCGCTTCACGCGAAGATTTTAGGCGTCATCCGCAGGATTGATGGATAAGCTAACCTGGCGGCTTCATTTGTGAATGGGCTGGGGCCACAAATTCCTATTAAGAGTTTGGTGTCTGTCTCCGATGGTATGAACTCTTTTATGAGCTCGGTTCGCACTCGGCCCTTTATTCCCGTCCACGAAGCGTCAGGTTCCGAGAGTACGATGTTGTGAACGAACCTAGATTCCGAATGCACCGGGTTACTTTTCTCGTATTGGATAAATAGCTCTGCTGGGGCTCGGAAGGATTTTTCCGCGAAGAAGAAGTCGGGAGCCGGAGAATCAGACTGTTCAACAGCTGACCCAGCTCCGCGATTCCCGGCACCCGAATCTCGAACGTCGAGCGACACCTTACGCTTACTCATACTAAAAATGCGAGCTTTTCCTGAGTAGGGTTCTCACCTTTTCTCCGTCTCTTGGAGACGGTCGAGCTCTTCTTTGAATAGTATGTCTTTGATACTTCTATGGAATGACATGAGTCGAATTTGTTTCCTGGAAACGGGATTTCGCCAATTTAAATCGATCGTCCTGGCCTGGCTGCCCCTGATTCGTGGATTCAAGGAGGCCGAAAATCCCTTCCTTCCAGAAGGTCCGATGCGTTCGTCAAACTCACAAGTTCTTGCAGTGGAACAGCGCCCAGTGGATCATCCGAACCATGGGTGTGAACCCTGTGCCGGCCCCGAGGAGGACCAAGTGTTCGAGCTGCGTGTACTCGTGTACCACGAAGGTGCCCACTGAGTCTGCCATCATTATTCGATCACCTGGAAGCGGATAACATTTGTTTTTCGGCATCTCCGGTCCGCCTCCTGAAAGAGATGATTGCGCAGGCACGACGCCCAAGATTTACCTATTTTCATGGAGTCCAATATAGTCGTCATTTGACCCTTGTAGTAAATTTTGACCATCAAGACGATCCTCTTCCCAGTCAAGCTCTGGTATTCGCTACAATTCAGAGAGGGGAGGACTGGGGTGTAGCTCCTAGTCAGGTAGGAGTCGTCCGGCTTCAGGACCCGTAGAGAAATATGTTGACCGACCGGTACATGGATTAAGGTTCCTTGAAATCAGAGGCGATCTTTTAGGTTGCTTGTCCCGATCACTGTTGTCGCTTGAGAAGTCTCCGGATACCTCCAATGTCCTCAATGGCTCTCACCTTTGGGCATATCGAAGGTCAACAAAAACGAATCATGCGTGATCTGCTCTCGAGCAGTAAGAGTTACATCCCGGAAATAACGCTTCAAGCCGTAATCTTTAGCTGAAATTATATCTTCGTCCCCGGGTGCGGCGGAGCCCAAGCTTGCCCATGAAACCGACGGTTCACTTTTCACCAGTCGGACAGTCACGGTCTTCTCCTTCGTGTTTACACAGACTGAAACACGGAGCGATCATTAGAGACACCATATTCAGCCTTCGTCTTCAACATCTCGTAATGGTTCTTCCAGAATTTTCTCAAAGCTTTCTCGTAAGATTTTCGTTCACCGAAGCCAACGACCCTAAAATTCGTATCGAATCTCAACAAACTCGGATTTCCACTTGTCCATCTAGGACAATCGCGGATACCGGAAAGTTCCGTCGAGAGGTTCCACTGACGTCCCGCGCTTTGTAATTTGTAAACGCGCTGCCAATAATGGGTAAAATCTGACCGAGAAACTTCTGTCAGTCAAGGTCGATTCCCGCGGGCCCGTTCAGCCTCGGGGACGACCAAGCTACCAGCAGAAATCACGGAAGTGATCGCTCTTGATCTATACGGCGGAAAAAAACTCAACAGTCTCCCCGGAGGAGCTAACGTTGCTGTTATAGGCGGATCAAACTGAATACTCACGATTGCAGTCCAGGAAAACTTCGCCGGCGAGCTCCTTGACCATCAAATATACCCATTTTCCGGCTTTGATCTTGAGTCGGAACTTTCTGCCGCATACATCAACGGCGATACAATCTCTCTCCACCACGGCTTTTGTCTTCACTGACAAGACGATGGAGACCGTGCAATCGTCTTGCGACCATTCATAGGTGACTTGCGGTGCCCCACCTGCAGAAATCGAGACTTCATTCCGGTGAACTGCCAGAAAGTCTCGTATCGTATCCATGGCTAAATCACACGTAGATGACATGCGCTTCCCCGGAGCCTCTACAGTAACATCGATGCCATGAGGGCAAGGTACGAGTCGTCTTCTTCATACTCCCACCAGGGGGGTGATTACCTAATTTCTCCCCCGCGAACAACGAACTTATTTTCGGATTACGGCTCAAGGAACGAGGTCCATTCTACCGAGGCATTCCATCCACAGAAATTAGGCTTCTTACCGAGGGTGGCAGTGTCGGTGGGGGATTTCTCCGTGCCGGAAGCGAAGAAGCTACCGAGAGTCCTCGGTAAAGACAAACAAAACATACCAGCTGAGAATAAATGCAAAGGAATTTCTTACAAGATGCGATGAAAATCAAGTACACAAAGTCTCTACGACCTAAATCTGACTGCTTGCGATCTAGAGCTGCAAAGATCCATTCCTAATGACCACGCGAATAATCGTCCACTGAGAACAGAAGTGGCCGACGAGACACACGGCTCGCGCTCGGGGGACTCCTGGTCCGCATCAAAAACAATCAAGGTCCGGCGGAAACTCGCCCGTGTTGATTCGCATCAAAAAGAACAAAAGTTTAACCAGCTCATGCACATTCACTTCACAAATTTTGCATCATTCCAAAAAGCTTGCAGACGAAGACTTCACACCCACGTCTCTGATGGCAAAAGAGCAATCGGGAGAGGGAGAGAAACTGTCGAACATTCTCACTGCTAGACCTCCCGTGATAATACGATCATGCGTGTCAAGAGGTGTTCAGCGATCAGCTCGGAGACGAGTCCGGGATCGTTTTGTCGGGAGATAGATGAGGAGGATATCGAGGGGGAAGAGCACTGGGATATTCTCCCCACATCTTGTGGGCTTCAATTTGGGCCAGATACTCACGTTTCTTGACAGGGGGCTTGACGCCAATTAGCCTGGCCTTCCTCGGGCCCGAACCGTTCGGCGAAGTGACGAGTGTCCCCACTAAGCACTTGGAAAGCATAGACTCGTAATTGACCCACGGGTGGACTTGGTTGAAGAGATCAGTCGCGTCTCTCCCAACGCCTCGCATAAGTTCCCCCTCGCCTCCTGGATGGAAATCTAGATAGCGCGTGACATTGTACACATTCCCTGAAAGCCAAACGACTCGCTGTAACTTCGGGTAGCCTTGTCAGAAATTCACCCTCACCCCCAGCTCTCTCATTCAATTTGAAAATATCTGGGAGCCCAGATCCACTCAAGTTAGGAAATGACGAACAGAGTTGCATGGCGATGGCGTCAAATATCATAATTTTTCCGGTGGATCGACATATCGTGCGAAAATGCGCGCCGTGACGCACGACTCAGGACGAGTTGCTGACCCGACCTGGGGTTTTGAGATGATCAAATGACGGGATAAGGGCTCGAGCTTTCGCTTGGCCGAGAGCCGACTAGGGTCATCTGCATTACTCCTCCCTGTCGCACTGATGAAACTTCGAGCAAGCGGTCAGAACTTTGAGGATTTTGAAATATCGCGAACTCTCCGCAAACCATCCGGAAGGATATTTTGAATGACATAGAGGATCCGCACATCCGAGGATCTCCGAATCACACAGAAGGTTTCGTGAGCTAGCTAGGGACGAGCCGCTGGTCTTCTAAGGTCAGTTGGCAATGTGAGAGACTTGCGCTGGAGGGGAGACCCCAGAGCAGGATATGTTTCGGCGCGATTCCGCGGTAAAACTCCCTTGGACAAGCTTCCGAAATGATTCTCCCTGATTCCCCCAACGGAACAGCGAGTAGGATTTGAACTCATGGTCATCCAGGGTTTTCTGGACGCTATTGCGCCCGTGGAGCGCTTGTTGGTCAAGCGGGAAAGGGGGAAATGATTGCTCCGCAAAGGAATACCGTTTCGTAGTTCAATATTGATACCTAGAAGGGTTCCTGCTGGACCTGGTCGTTCCGATTAGCTACACCACAGGGATCTGGAGCCATCCTCTCAGGAGAGAAACTCATTTTGGAAGCGGAGCTCCGAAAATCGGTTCCCAGGTCTCACCTTTGATACAAATCCACGCGTCGTCCTCGTTGTTGTGCTTCCGAAACTCTTCTGTTGTGACCTTCAGAATCTGTCCGCCTACGCCAGCCAGATCTTCTTTCTGCGACAGTTTGATCCAATCCATCAGCGAATGACCGGTGGCCAGAGCAATTTTGTTCCGCCCTGGAAATATATGCGTGAGCACGAGATTCGCCACCCAGTCCCTCAGCCATATATCTAAAAAAAACGGCATCCGTCACAGCGTTCGCTACTGAAGATCAGCGAGCGCAGAGTTTCCCTCCTTATCCTCCGATCAGCGGACCGGAGGTCCGGATGAACCTTGCCTAGGTCTATCCTAAGATCGCAGGAAGCTCGATACAGGGGAGCTCGATGCGTGTGTCCTTCGAGAAGTTCGTCACGGAACTGGGGCGGAGCAATCCGTTCGTCTTGGTCTCCCCCAAAGAGGAGAGTCAACAACACCTTCCTCTCACTGCCGAGGACCGACGGAGCCTGCTCAGGGGTCAAAGACGTGATCCGATGAGTCGACGTGTGTTGACTTTGATCGAGATTGCATGGATACATCAGGAACTCGTTAGGCGGGCATGGAGGAGGAGAAACTCGCGTCATGGAGGAAAGCTCTCGAGTCGGTACTTCGAGAGTCAGACTCCACTGAATCGAGATCAAAAGGGAGAGAGTAGTACTTCGCCACTCCTGAGAGAACTCCGGGCAGGAGGAGCTGGCGGAGGAGGGGCACGACGAATAGGAGAATTTCAATAATTAGGTTCGCCCTAGGGCGTAAGAGATGTCTCCATGAGACTTGATTCAATAGAGCTGCTAGGCCCCCCGCCGAAGTCTTGCCGTCTGCCATCCCTCGTCATCGGATTATCACCAAGGAGGGTTGGATGGAGAGTTTTTGGGAACACGAGAGGTGTTCGATGAGCCGCCAGCCGCGTGATTCCCACAGAAGGCGAATCGACATCACACCTGACCTTAGCCGGGAACAAAATGGAGTTCCGGGACGCGGACTTCTCCGTGATGAGCACGCTTATTATTGCGGCCTCGACTCCTCTCTCGAGGGCTGGCTGCAGTAATTACTGTAGGCTAGGATAATAGGAAATATCTCTCATTTCCTGGCGAGATTATTTCTACAGGTGTCGGTAAGAGATTCCGTGCTTGCCCTCACCAGATCCGGTCGCATTAGACGTAGATGGAGGTGAGCCATCCATGGCTCTCAACGGTATCACGACCTTCTGCGAAGCTTCAGAGCGATGTTCACCTCATTCGCTGTCCCGATCGTTTACGCGCTCAGAGAGTACATTCACATCAGCTGATCCTTCAGAGGAGGTGCCCAGAACTCAACATCTCGCAGGACACGGAAACCCTCTCCCTGCGCTGTATCTCTCTTCGGCAGCAAACCGGAGCATATAGCTTCGGCAACGTATAGCGCTTCGGATTCGGTAGGAGTCGGGGACGACAGTCCACGCTCTCTCTGCGAGATCCTTACGTCAATTCAGTAGAAGCAGCTATCCGAATCTGGTAAATCCGGAGGTATAAGCCAACCTCGCGATCATGTGTCGAATACAGGGCGCGAATATTTGAACTCATTCAGGGACCGAGCGCCAGTCCCTGTTGCTCCATGTGGCTATTTCGTCTCGGGAAATGGCCGGCAATGTATGGAGATCACGGCGAAATTCAGTCGTCAATTCTGACGCCTCGTTCTTCCCGCAATCCGGGACATCGAGGGGTCCATCAACCCAGAGGCGTATCCAAGGGAGGGGCCAAGGGGGCTATGCCTTCCCCCTCAAACTCTTTTACGGTAATGCCGTATGGGGTGCGTCATCATTCCGGGTCGCTACCCCTCCTCGATAGCAAGGGATCAAATTTTGATCCCGATTTTCTAATCGATCAAATTCTATCAAGTGGAGCGGCTTCGCGGCAGATATACCTGGGGAACCTAGATCCAGGAACTTCAAACGGGGTCTTCCATTGAGCTCCTCAATTATATTAGTAGCGAGGATATCTTCTGGCTGTCTAGAAGAAGATACAGCGGTCACGCTTGTTCCCTCTCCGGCCGCTGCCGTGGTCGTAGCTGAATAATTATCATGAGCCTAGGACCTGAATATAACTCCGGTCACCAGCTTACGGCGCCTTGCTCACGTTCCTTTGACATTCTTGCAGGACGGCAGATTCTGTCTCAGTTCATTCCGTCAGGGGATCGACAACAATGCCCCAGATGTGGAGGAACCATTTAATTCAGCAAAAAAAGTCCAACCGCGTGTAGAAATCATCTCGCGCGCCACCGGAAGGAAGAGAGCCTCTCTCGGTCGCGGAGAACTCCTTTCGCGATGTCTGCGGGGGAAAGTCGTCTGAAGGAGACTAGGGTTTCATCTTCCGCTGCAGAACTAGATACTCTCTTCATCAAATTCACTCATCCGACCTTCGGGCTCGCATCCCCCAAGATGAACCTGGGCGCGATCAATGCGAGTATAGCATGGCGGTTGACTGACCAAGAGTACGACAGAGTCCGAGAACTCTTGACGGGCGAGCTCGCCGCACTCAAAAATGGAGGCGCGGTTCTCACACTAGCGGCGGATGAGTGGACGTGCCGAGGGGAAAGATTCATCGACGTTCCTCCAAGATGATTCCCTGCCTCAGATCACATCTTCTGAATCTGATTTTCTGTGCAGGGAAACGCATCGAACATCTTCCGGTAGATTCAGAGCGTATTTCAATCCTTGGATCAGACGTGTGATGGAATACACGGCATCACAACTGATGCTGACGAGTAGGGTTTCCTATCACCAGAAACGCATGTCCGATGGCCTGCACCTTGCGCTTACGGAGACCCTCCGTGACAACTCTGAGAGCATCACAATTCCGCAGGATTCGACTTTCCCTGTTGACGATCCCGAAGTCGACTTCGAGCTCGAGGACGGTTCGTGATAAGCTTGGTTATTGCACAATACATGGTGATAACTAGAGCCCGTGACTTCATGCACTATAAAAACCGGAAATATGCATGCAAGTATGCCCTGAAAAAGGGCCGATATATGCATTGAAAAAGAGAAATATGCACAAAAAAATAGGAGCTTCGTTCAGGTTTTATGAGACTTTCTGGAATTGACTCAATCCTGCTTTATACAGGCACAATTTAGGTTACGGGTTACAGTAGACAATGAGATGCATCTTCAAATTTTCAAACGTAAACTCTGACGACGGGCGCTGAGAAGTTGCTTCAAACTAGAGGAGCTCCTTTCAACATCCACCGACGTGATCGGTGCGTACTTGAAGCAGGCTATCTCCGAGGGGTCGCGACCAATGAGACTATCCGCGGAGCTGCCCCCCTGAAGTATGTCCGAGACATCCTTGAGAATACTGAAGCCGCCATTACGAATCACAACCGCATCGCATTTCCTAGGGACCAAATCCCCAACATCACCGGGTGTTTTCTTGAGATCTTTAACAAGTGCCTCGAAGATACCCACGCTTCCTACCAAAGACAGTCCCTTCGGTTCGACTTTCTCGATGGCATGCGGGAGCTCTCCGAAGTTTGCTTTTATAAGAGCGATGATTCCTTACAGAGGGCTTCCTCACCAATTGAGCAGCCGCTCCGATGCTCGCAGCGTCTTTGACGTCCAGAGCTCACAAAACCTTCGAAAATGAATCGAAGTGGTCGGCGTAATAGACGGCTGCGTTCAACCAGGTACCCCATCTTGTCAGAACTGGCTGGGGTGGCAGCGGCACTCCGGGGGCGATCTCGCGGAATGTGCTCACTCGATCGGCAGACTTCAGGAAAATTTTCTTCCCGTTGGAGACCAACTTGTCTAAATCCGGGAAGATGTATCCGATTTATCACCGTTCCCATCTATTCTCGGTTGACCATGGCTGTACGTCGCTCTCAGCGTCGAGACCCGCGAGAATCGATGGGGAAAATATGGGACATGCAGAATTATGCCCCAAAGCGCAGAATATGCATTTTCAGGAGGAAAAGCCCAGAATATGCATTTTTATGCATTATATGCATTTTGCATGAAGTCACGGGCTCTAGTGATAACCGTGCACAGCGTACCTAGTGATCACATGCCCATTGGTTCTTCTGGGGCCTTTCGATTCGCTATTGGTCATTGCATACGAAGAGAGCAACCCCTGGTCGACCTCAGACTTCTCCTGGTCCCAGATCGCAATGAAGTCTCGGCAGCCGTACCTTATCTTCCACGGAGATCGGAAGACAACGTTGGTGCTAGATGTGCCCACGAGATGGAATAGCTCACTCATAATGATGGAGCGGTTCAGGGATCTGGGAGAGTCACTGGTCGCGTACTTCAAGGAGAACAGTGAAGATTTCCCAGTCACTATGGAAGATTTCGAGCTCCGAGACACTATGATAGCTGCGCTAGAGCCGGCCACAGAGGTTTCTGAAAAACTCTTGGCTTATGACGCCACCTTATTTGTCTCTGAAATCTATTAAGAGGTATACGGGCACTCCCACAGCTTGTTCCATGACACCGCCATCCAGGATGAGCTAGTCAAGTTCTTCAAAGAATCAGAACAGACTTACAGACCGAAGCGCGAGAGATGGCGAGGGCAGAATCCGGGCGTACATTGGAGGAGTTCTCGCGAAGGCTGACAAAGAACAAGTTAAGGCGAGCAGCGAGCAACGAGGGAGCCCCACCCTGGCACCGGCGGAGATGGAATTGAAACGAGCCAATTTCTTTAATTTCCTTCTTCCATCGGTGGTGCTGAGAAGTCGGGATAATCCGTGACCGAGAATCGTATGGGAAATGTTTTCAGTTCTCAGTTTCCGTCGAAATCTCGCGATCCTACACGACGGAAACGGAAAATGCACCTACTGGTACGCACGTGCATGTTCTGCACAGACCATATCTTCTATGGAGATCAGCCAGGGATCCATCGGACTTCAGTAAGCTGAGATTTCCAAGCTCCATATTCGCAGGAGGTGCCGCCCGATCCGGATCCCTTTATATGCGGAGATCATCAGCATCATTCTCTCCATCACAGACCACAGGGGCCTCTGAACACGGAGTTCTTTCTCACCGTTCATCCGTACAGGAGATCCCTGTCCGACCGTTCAGGCGTTCGAGCGAATTCCCTCGCGTCCCGATGATCTGTCTCGTACAGAGACGTCTTCACCAGAGGTCAGCGTCAATTTCTCCAAGGAGGATGTTTCCCGCCTTATTGTCCAGACCGTTCGTGATCATGACGCCAGGTGGCGCTCCAGAGGCCCCACACTCGCACAGACTTCTTTGTGATGATCAGCCTTGGCGGTCATAATCTGTTGACATTTTGCTGAGAAGAAGTTCCGAATCTGTTCTTCTACCTCCGCTCTCGAGTGGTCTCTTTATGTCTTCTATCGTCGTATGCCTCTGTCCGCGGGCGTGAAGCGTCGGTAGAATGGTCAATTCATTCTATGACTTGAAAGCCAGCCCGAGAAATACGTCGCTGTCGACCGCCGAAGGGGCCTCCGAAGCTGATACTACGGTCGAAAGTGCTTCACTCGAAGATGACAAGCATCAAGTTGAAGAGCTCTCGCAAATGAGCGCGGAAGAAGTTCTAGAGAAGGTCAGTTTCTGTCTTCCCAGTCGACTGCCTGAAGTCTATCCGATATTCCGGGCCGTTTTCATTATGTATGCATGAGCGGCTCAGAATCCAGATTTTCCGCTAATGTTAGGTTCACATTGATGTGGTACGTCTACTTGATCTTTTCCGGTCTCTGACTCTTGACCAAGTGCTGTTTCCTCGCATGAATACCCTTCAATGAGCCGGGAATCTGCGGGGCGGGGACGAGTCGAATTCACCAGCGGGCGCAATAACTTATTTGCCCGCGGAATCGATGCTTTGAATAGATTCATATCGCTGGTGTGTCTCTCAAGTCTCGAGTGGGCTATAAGAAAGAAGAAGGATCGGTACTTCAAGTGCCGGGAGTCCTGCGGCGCTCATCAAAAGGCTCATAGAATCTCCTCTCGTGGATAGGGTCTTGATGATAGGGAAAAGGGGTAGATTTGCGGAAGTCAGCTCGATCAGTGAGTTTTTGTGGAGAGATTAAGGTTCTTTGCCGCGTTATCGGGATATTTAACGAAGGAAGACCGAGTTGAGAATCGAAGGGCTGAAATCCGCCCCTCCCCCTGCATCCGAGTTCTGGCTTCGAAAATCTTCACTGAGGACGATTCTTTTTCCCGGCAGGTCGAACAACTGAAAAGCATGGCTTTCGCCTTAGGGGAGAGCGAAGCCCATGAGATGACGCGAGGGAAATCACTCGACGTTTTCGGACTGAAGAACAAAAAGTGAATCGCAATGGCGCAAGCTACTCGTCGTGTATGTAATATAGTGCATTTAAACATATAATCTAAACTCATAAATACGAATGTATGGCTGTATGTTCTCATCGTCTCATATCTTATTCGATCAATCGAATAATGATGAATCCGGGAAGGCGGCATCCTGGTGTCCTTGGGAATGTCACAGGCACATCAAATTCAATGAGGATGCGCTGTTTCCTCTGAAAAGGCTCATGGCCTGATGCTTAGACGGAGACAGAAAACGATGTGATTATTATCATTGATGATGATAAAATGATGAGAAGGTTTACACACGTTCATGGTTATGCTAATCTGTGATCCTTGCTCATATCCCGTTTTCGCTGGAATTTCTCGTGGAGTGTTCAGCTCGAATAGCGTCAGTTTGGTGCATATCTTGGAAGGTCTCGGGCTGTACGAAAGCCTGTTATGTATCGTGGGAAGAAAAAGGAATACGGGGGGAATGGATTGGGGATGTCCTCTCGCTGCCTATCTCATGGTTTCAGCGAGGGATACATTATTGTGATTCGAAAGATGGCAACGTACGAATACCTTGGATATGGCTCGAGGACTAAGATTCCGAGTTTTGAAGGATTTGAGGGATCCATGCTTTCCATGTGGATATCTCCATGGTGCTTAGTTTGAGTCGGCAAACCATCGAGACTTTCCGCTCCCACAGCGAACGGGAAAACGAGGAATTTACGAAGAGTATCGTCCATCCACGAGGTTCGAGGAAGGAATAATCAACTCCATCGAAGGCAAGGTTGATTTGGAGTTCGTCCTATCGAAGCAACCCTACGTCGGATACAATCCCATGAGTGTTAGATATAGATTATTCAATAAAATTAGAACTCGATGTTTCCTCCTTGCACGAGGATTGGCGATTTGAGGACACAGTATTTATGCGTCTGATATTGCAGCGGCTCGCGAATGGCGTAGCCATAATCTAAGAAAGCTCGCAAGTAGATCAGGGAGGGGCATCGTTACGAGGTCTCACAACAACAAGCAGAACATCAACTTATCCGCCCCGCACATCTTTCAATCGAGATGATCCGCCTGGCAGCCGCCCTCCCAGGAGAGCTCCATTAGCAAGTCGAGATTGATACGGCGCCGCTTGAGCCGAGCTCTGAGCTGTTTTTCATCGTGAGCACACAACTGTATATGTGTGTACGCTTCGAAGGAATGCCTCAGACTCGGCCCAAGACTTGAGCCCCAATACTTAGCTCTGATCCGACCGGGGCCGAAGATTCGCGCGAGTACAGAGTTCAAGGTGGGCGGTCACCCAGATGGAAATCATCGGAACCGCTAATTTTGGAGAAAGCAGGAAATCAAGAGCTCCGGTTTTATTTAACAATTTAATATACATCCTCGTAGGTGTCTTTTTCGCTGAGCTTTTTCATCGAATACTGAAGTCTCGTTATGCTCACAGACGCTGTTCAGAAAAGGTTTTGCAGCGATTTCGATCCGACTTGGATTAGTCCCTCAAACAGGTCGAAAAAGCCAATGTCGATTGTATCGGGATCAATCCGAAAGGTCCATGTCGTCTCCGGCGGCTTCGACCGGAGGAGGTGGAGGCGGTGGTGGTGGGGGCGGTGCCGGCCCCATCGGCTGCAGCGGGGCGATTATCGAAGCAGCCACAGCAGCCGGGTTTAGGGGATCCGATGCCATTCCTCGTTCTTCCTCATCGTAGTCCCGTGGCGGAGGTCGTTGGGATTTCTGTTTGCTGACTGGTTCGACACTACTCGGAGGCGTACGGGATTTCTTGCGCCTATCCTTATCCTTGGAGCGGCTTCGTCGACGCTCTCGTGAAGGACTGCGTCGCTTGGGCGGCGTGGGCGTCCTCTTGCGGCGCTTGGATTCTCGGCTGCGTGATCGCCTCTTGGATTTCTCTAGCGATTTGGATCTGCTCCTGGATTTCCTGCGTTTATCTCGTGAGCGACTCCTCTTTTTCGAAACGGATCGGCTTCGTCGAGACCTCTTGCGAGAGCTGCTGCGACGCTTGCGGTCTCGTGAACGGGATCGTCGTCGACGATCTCGAGATCTGCGGAGAATAAAATCCATTCAATTGTCGCTCCTGTCTCGTTTTTGGAGATAAGACTTTCTGCCGGTGAGAGGCTCGAATCGCATGGACTTACCTGGATCTACTCTTCCGTTTCGCTCTGTCTTTTTCTCTGCGATCTTTGTCTCGTCCGTCGCTTCTCCCGTTCTCTGGAATTCCGTTACCCTGAGCATGGGAGGAATCGTCGGCAGGAGCTGACGCTTCAGTCGACTCGTGTGGCGGTTGAGAGGAGCTCGCTTCTGCGGCAGTTTCGTCCGGAGTTCGCGGTCCGGAGCCTTCCGGAGTCCTGGGTCCCAATTTCTCTTTGGGGTCTCGCGGTGAAGATTGTTTCTCTTTTCTCTCCCTGGAGCGTTTTCTGTCCCGCGATCCTCGCCTCGACCTGGACCTCCGCCTGGATCTCGACCTGTTTTCAGAGAAAGCAAATTATTATGAGAGATTCTGCCTCGTGGCACCCGTAGAGGAATCTGATCGCTTCGTCGACAATAATTGTAGCGGATTATCGGGTTTGAAGCCACCGGACCCCCAAGAGTGCAGTTGATTCGAGGAATTCAGTGATTAGCGCCGCTCCGCGAGCACGAGAAAAAAGGCTGCGGAAAGCGAAAAATTCCAATCATTGGAATCTTGGACTAATTCTGAAGCTCGCTTCGAGAAATCCTCGAACGATGGCTGCTTACTCATCACCGGCCTTCGTGTTCCCACGGAGGGCTCCACGAGAGATAGGCCGAAATTCCTTATAATATTATATCATTATATCTTCCTTTACAATATATATTATTCCCGGAAAAGGATCCGATATTTCAGTTCAGTCAACGCACCTCTTCCTAGAATGGGACCGCTTCCTGTCTCTGGATCGTTTTCTTTCCCTCGAACGAGATCTCCGTTTTCCTTTCGATCGCGAGCGGGATCTCCGCGGGCTCTTACGTCGTCGGCTCGTGCTCCGGGACTTGCGTCGAGTTCGACTTCGGGAGCGACTCCTCGCTTTAGATGAGAGCTGTGATTTGGCTTGAAGAGTGTCCGCTGCGACGCGAGGATCAACGGGCTTTGGTTTCACGATAGCTGTCGAACTGTGGGAAACAACCATGGCTCGGCTGCCCAGAAGCGTTCCGTTGAATTGGAAAGCATTACCAACGGAGGCTTGCTCGGTGAACTCCACGAAAGCGTGCTTCATTGACGCCCCTGTTTCGCCGCCCATCCTGACGTATTTAATCTCACCGCACTGACTGAAGAACTTCATCACTATCTCGTTCGTCAAGTTCGGGTCGAGGTTCCCGACGTAGATCGTCCTCCGGATCTCCTCTACGTTCTCGTCCGATAGGCCGGCCGGCAACGCCGGATAGTTCGGTGCACCTTTCAGTGCCAGTGAGGGGTCTATGGTATTTATGACCTGCTTTCCTGCGGCGTTCGTGGAAATTTCGTTGGTCAGTTTCCGGATCCCCCCGAGTTCAGGGATATCTTCATCGTTCGACGATATCGGCGCGCCCGGCGCCAATTCGGCAATGGCGAACTGTTCGTCTGGCACTTGATCTGAGTCCATGGGGAAAATCAGGAGAGGACGCTCCATGAATATCGTGTTGCTCAGGTGCATCGCAACGCCAACCGACCACAACTCCTTGAACTTAATGTAGCAGATGCGAGTACCGTTTTCGAGTGGCTGCTCAACACTCGGATAGAGCCGGCAGTCCTCCACTGAGCCCACATGATTGAACAAGGCAAGCAACTGCTCCCGGCTGACACCTGAGGCAATATTGGACACCTGGATGACCCGGTGCTCCACGGATTGGGTCATCCTTTTTGATGTGAGCCCCTCAATTGGACTCCACGAATTCTGGAACCGTCTGTCTCAAAACGGAATGACGAGCAGAGAAGCTTTCACGACGACGAGCATCCAGCGCCTTCTGCTTTGTGGTAGCGGTGCGGCGGTAGCTTTGGTTGTTGTTTACGAAGCGACGATGATCACGCTCGTCGAGAGAGAAGCCTTAATTCGCTCAGGACGCTTTCGGAATCTAACGTAGAACTCTCTCAAAGTCTGTGAATGAGGTCAGGGCAGCACACAATTGCCCAATCCACTACTATCTCAAGCAACGCGTGAAGTGGAAACCCGGGGTGAATCTCCGCGAGATCGGAGTCCGTGCGGGAGAGTGAAGGTCTTGCTGACAGTGATCTTTGCTGGAAGCTGAGACGAAGCTGGGCGAGTCTACCTGCTAGTGGAGCTCTGACCATACCTCTCAAAGGATTCAGCACTGGAAATCTGAACTTGAGAGGAGCATTAAATGACACGGACTAGCCGCGGACTATTATCGCAGATGTCCGAAGCGTTTCCCGATGACTCCTCGGATCGCTGAAGGCAGCGATGAAATACATACGACGGAGGCATCGTTTGAAGAATGTCTCAGAAGAATATTCACTCCATAGTCAAGAAAGTTGACGAAGATTCGGCCATAGCCTTTCGGAGGATGGGTCGGCTCGGATCGGATCAGTTGTCGAAGATAATCCGGAACATCGCTCTCCGGACCCGCAGCCGCGAACTTCCCACGGAACGCACGCGATGAGGCTGGGAAGAAACGCCTCGCTCAGAAAATTCTCCGGGTCAGTTGGCAGTCGCGAGTCGCGATCTCCGGAGTGAAACAATTGCGCTCAGCATAAATCAGCATCAACATGTATCAAGAATTCGAATGAGATGCTTTCCTCCTTGCGCTGTCGAGCCGATAACCTGATCGCCGCGATTGGAGTTGAGGGAACACCGTGATCGCTCGCGAGCATGGTAATTGCCAAACTTTCTCCGGGGCAATCCCGTCGATTTTGACTTTCGACTACTAACCACTACTACTTCCTCGAAGAGCGCCATTTTCGTCGGCTGCTAATCAGAGTGTGAAGCGCTGGTATTTGTAGGACCTACAATAAAATTCCAAGACATGATCGCTCCACTAAAGAGCCGCCAGCATACTTCTTACACCAGCCAGGAATCGCGAGGAATAACGACCCGGAAAAATCTGTGACCCACGAGAGTCAGCCAGTCCCGGGTCGGTTGCGGAGCGAAAATTCGAATGAGCACTCTATTATGCTTCTCACTCCACCGTGTCACTCTCGCTCAAAGAAGCCTTCGAAGCCGTAGGGACTGTGATGATCGGTGGCCGTAGTGGCGGTGCGTACATCCGGCTCTGAAATTAGAATCGACCGCGGAATTATTAGGTGTTGGTGTCAGGAAGCTCGAAGGCAGCATTTACCGATCCAAAATCAATTTGAGCCTCGGAGAAACGAACGCTCCCAAGCCCGAGGTGCGTTGTAGCAAGCGCTGACACTGTGCCAAAGGTTTCGCAGCGAGGAGACGGGTCTCCGACGGTTGGCTCGCATCTCCCACCAGACACCATGATGTCAGTGAGTACCTAACAATAGAATTGAACTAAACAATTGGACGTCGAAGGATTGCCAACGAAGGCTGCTTACTGGCCGACATCCTCCGGATCTCTTCTCCAGTTGGTTGTTCGGTGAATACCGACTGAGAGTCATTCTTTCCGGTGTTGAAACGGCACGATCGCACTCCCGGGAAGAAGAGCAGTGCAAGGGATCAGTCGCGATAACTCCGGCTGACGCTCCTCCAGATTCCCAGAGTCAGCGTCGCGACTTCAGCTCACTGCTTCTTCTTTGAACTCTTATCCAATCCATGTGTCCGTCTATCAGAAATCAGTTTTTGGTGTCAGGAGTTGTAATTGAAAATCCCGAGGAATGGACGATTCTGGGAATTCCTATGTTTCCTCTCTGAGCCTGCTCGTCCATGATTGCAGGATAAGACAACCTTCGTCACACAATGGCCAAAGATTCGACCCCATGTCGTGAAACTTCTCCGTCAGCAGGACATTTCCCAGCCGGATTGGCAGAACCTGTTCTGGTGAGTTCCGAGCGGGATCCTAGCCACGACAACCCTCATCCCATTATCGAAACCGCGGGGGAAAACATCCTCGGCTACCGCTGCATATCGATCTGCTTGATCCCGGGCTACCTCTCGTCACTACCGTCTCGATTTCGTATACTCGATCAATGATAACACTCACTCAATCACATCCTTCGTATTTCCCGACCGGAGGGAATATCGCGGAAGGATCCTCCTTGGAAGTCCGACTTTGGAATTATACGGAGCCTCATATTGCAGGGACATCCATTCCGTTTACATATGGGACGACAAAGGAGCAGAACAGCTCGACCGAGCTCTACAGGAAGACGTAGCGACCTACGTTCGTGAGGCTCAACGGGTGAGCTTTCGATTCCCATTCTCCTCGGATACGGTATCATCTCTTCCATGGGAACCACCTAAGACGCTATCCGTCGAATAAAATTTCAATGCATTAATATCCCACAGCGTGTCATGGACAATCAAGAGGATACTGCACTACTCACAGCCTACATCAGGGAATGGCGGAAGTTCTTCGCTCAATGTGGTTATTTGCCGCTCCCATTCCGACCGTGTGATGTTATGAGCAAGCAGAGAATGGCGACCAACGCTTGGTATCCAAAGAAAGGTAACGGTAGGTCGACCTCAGCTGCATTGATTCCATTGCGATAGTTGAGATCGGTTCACTACAATTAACGCTTGGCTAGACAATGTAAACATGGCGAATGGCAATCTTTGTTCCAGAATCGCCGTTCGCTGAGGCCGATGCGCACGTTCGACGGATGATGCTCGTCTCATGGAACGACTACGTATTCCAAAAAATCAGGAATCGCCTCCAGGATTCGGCAATGAAGCTTATCCAGGCGGAACGCAAAGGCGAATCTTTCGAATCGCAGCTAGTCATCGGTGTCAGAGAGAGTTGCGTGCATCTGATCGCGGATTCCGCGGAAAACCTTGAAGTGAGTACTGCGCTCGGGTTTTCCCAGCTCGAGTTCTAGCTGTCGGTCTGAAAATTCGTCGTTCCTTGATAATTTCCCATAATTGGCAATAAATTGAGCGGATTCTCAGGTCTACGTACGGCATTTCGAGAAACCCTACATCAACGCCACTGCGGATTACTATAAAGTCGAAGCCGCGCGTCAGCTCGAGAAGAACGGTGTTCACGATTACATGCGCTTCGCCGATGCGAAACTCAGGGAGGAAGAGGCTCGTGGAGCCAAGTATCTGGAGAGCAGTGCCAATTCATTAGCTTTACTCAAAGAATGTCTCGTGGAACACTTGGTAGAACATTTCATGGACCAAATGCTCGCCGAATGCTCGAGTGAGTATCCTGTTTTCTTGCACTCTTTCCACCGCGACAAGAGTCCGGGATTTTATGGGATATGCTTCCCGACATTCTGGGTGTTGACGCCGGAAGTCACCGATTCTCTTCTCCACAGCCCTGATCAAGAGCAATGATACCGAGAAGCTGGCCCTACTCTTCCGGCTGATGGACCAAGTTGCGGACGGTCGTGGGATCACACCGATGCTCGAGCAGATGAACGAATACATCGTACAGCAAGGCTTAGCCGACATGCGTGCGAACGCGAGTACAATCACCCAGGATTGCGAGAAATATGTCGAAGCCTTATTAGATCTATACAATAAGTTCAGCAGACTCGTAGAAGAAGCCACGGAAAATGACCCGAGGTTCCTGTCTGCCAGAGACAAAGGATTCGAGGAGATCGTCAATAACTGCAGCATATTTATGATTGAAATACCAAACAAACCCAAAAGGTACGTGATGATAGTATTTCCCGCTCCAATAGGCAGAGCTCGGATAACGTCATTTTCGTCGCATTCATGGTCTGAGATTGTGATTTCCGATCAAATGTAGCTGAGAGCACCCTATTTTTTTGTTCGCAGTATGAAGACGACGCCGGAGTCTCGGTGTCCCGAGCTCCTAGCCAACTACAGTGATATGTTATTGCGGAAGACTCCTCTCTCGAGGAAGCTCACAAGTGACCAAATCGATGCGAAGCTCCACGAAGTCTTGATACTCCTGCGTTACGTTAAAAATAAGGACATATTCATGCGGTATCACAAGCACCACCTGACACGACGGCTGATCTTAGAAATTTCAGCCGATAGCGAGAAAGAAGAAAATCTCGTAAGTAGTCACCCAGCTAATCACAATCCGAAAAAGACACCATCAGATCCCGGTGTGGGCGGTCAATAGAGCTTCTCGAGATTGCGTCGGGACTCGGGACTCCTGCCCAAAATTTCGCTAATCCCATTATTGTCGGACACAGGTGGAGAGTCTCCGCAATGTGGGAATGCCCGCGGATTACATCAACAATATGCAGAGGATGTTCAAAGACATTGAGCTTAGTAAAGGTCTCAACAAAGAGTTCAAGGAGTTCAAGGAGCGGCAAGGTGGACAGCAAGGTCGGAGCTCCTTCACCGATGCGGTCAACATCAAGATTCTCAACGTTGGGAGCTGGGCTCGGAGCGCGGACGTCATACCCGTCTCCCTTCCAATCGAGCTGGAGGACTTAATACCGGAGGTAGAGGAGTTTCACAAACAAAAATACAACGGTCGGAAGCTCCAGTGGCATCACCATATGGCCAACGGAACCGTCAGTTTCTCGAACAGCATGGGAAAGTTCGATCTCGAAGTCACCACCCTTCAGATGGCTGTTTTGTTCGCCTGGAATCAGCGACCTTTGGTAAGAACCCCTGCCGGGGCTCCGGTATTTCGATGTCTCTCGAAAGTCTGTAGCGATATGTCCAGAAGTCAAGTCTGTCGGTGCGGATGCTTCGTCTCGGATTGAATCTAAAATCACCCCTCTTTTTCTGTAGGATAAAATTTCTTTTGAGGGGCTCCGGCTGGCGACGGAGCTCCCCGACTCCGAGCTCCGGAGAACGTTGTACAGTTTAGTTAATTCCACGAAAATCAAGAAGCAGGTTATACTGTGCGATTTGCAAGATGTAAAGACTCCCAAAGATTTCAAAGAGTGCAGCGTGTTCTGGGTCAACCAAGACTTTTGTATCGTGTAAGTAGACCGTCTCACGTCTGTTTCTCCGGAATTATTCCGCTTCCTCTCGGATATGGTACAGGCCCACCACATACTCGACTACAGCATCATGTTCCCTCTCAGGAAAAATAACAAGGCACAGAAACGCGGCCGTCTTAATCTGATCGGGAGGCTGCAGTTAGCTTCAGAGAAAACAGCGGAGGAGAACCACAATGAGATCGCGGTACTCCGAGAGCTGCGTACCGAGGTAAGGAAGCATTGTCGTCGAGGTTTCGTGGAAGCTACGGCGAGAAGACCCGGATCGAATGCGACCGGACCATCGGTGTTGTTCCA
This sequence comes from Galendromus occidentalis, assembly GCF_000255335.2. Taxonomy (NCBI): domain Eukaryota; kingdom Metazoa; phylum Arthropoda; class Arachnida; order Mesostigmata; family Phytoseiidae; genus Galendromus; species Galendromus occidentalis. Next base: position 571,187 of record NW_003804370.1, read on the forward strand.
ATAATTCCCTGGGACTACCCCAATCATGAATGCTAATTCTCTTCGGAATCTCTTTGCAGGAGGGGATCATGAAGCTGATGAAGATGCGGAAACGCATCTCTTACGCTCAATTGCAAACAGAACTTGTGGAAATTTTGAAGGGGCAATTCTCACCCTCGAGGAAGCTCATCAAGGAATGCATCGAAAAACTCATTAACAACAATCACGTGCTGCGGAGCGATCAAGATCTTAATGAATATGTTTATGTGGCCTAATTGGCTGCGTGAGCGGACGCATTTCGAATTCCCCGCGGAGCTCCGAGGAAGCACTAATAAGCTCGTTCCGAGTTCGGGCAAGGTCAGGAGCAGCGTGAAAAAAGGAGGACCACAGGGAATATCTAAAGACAGCGGTCGTATTTTGTTCATAGGAATGTTACATAAGCTAAATACCTAGCGAGCACAGGCATCGACCGACTTGAGAATCCGAGAGGGAGAATACGTCGGAAGGCATGTCAATAAAATGTTTTGAGTCATGTAAGCTTACGATTTATCAGCTCGATGCGGTATTTCATCAAAAGAAGGAAATCGAAGCTCTCATTCATGCGCTTTACTCCCGTTTTGTGGTCAAACAAGACTCGATCGTTGCAAAAATTTCGGATCCAGTTCTTCGAATCTACAATGATTCCAGGGAGCAGGTGCAGCCGTTTCGGGGTTCAAGAGCTGTTAGTGAGTAGTCTCACGGGGACCACGCCAGAAGAAATTCTTCAATTTGAACAAGGAAATTTCTCCGGGAGTAAATCTTTCTAGAGCGCATCCACGCCAGGATTCGACGGGATTTGACAATCGAATCTCATTCTAGCTCGAGCTAAACTTTCTTCTTCGGCCTTCCTTTCGGCTTGGAACTGTTGAAATGAGTCTTTAGGTCACTTTCATCAGCAGTATCGCTCTCGATAGCCACTATGGTCCGTCGATGAATTTCCTTCGCAATATCTAGTGCGGTTTTCAAATCCATGTCATATGCAGAGCCACCAGATTTGAGATAGTTCAGGTACAGGCATTCGTTACGTCGCTGATGTTCCTGAAATGCACAGAATATTTTGCTATGATTTCACCCCGATGGGCACACATGCACCACACTAAAGCGCCAGCCCCACGATGTGAGGGACGAGAAGCCTATCGGATTGCGGCTCGTCGAGAGACCTTAATTTCGTACAGCAGAAGTCCCTCACTCGAGTGCTCCCTCGCGTCACTCGCACAGTATCACCGTGTGAACCACTCAGACCGAATCCATGATTTATAGGGAACCGTAAGATAGAACCGAGATCTCGTATGATCATGTCCCAACTCACTTCGACGATGTTGTCAGTCTCTTCCCAATTTTGTAGTTCTTTCCCACAAGCGAAGCACTTGACATGATCTTCATTTCCAAGGTAAACAAAACCGTTATCAGCGAGCTTTCGCGGTGAGACGTTCTCGAAATCAAGAGGCCAATCTGCCTGCAATTCAAGGGAATAAGCTCAGCGCCTTTACCATTCGAAAGGTATTCCGAGCAACAGTCATTCGCTAAACGCCAGTCGTTCAGGCTTCGAAGGTTGCTTATCGACCACTATCGTACTCACCCCGAACGAAGCGAGGCGGGAATCAGGATGGAAAAGGCTGATGAAGCTTGTCTGCGAGATCATCCTCACCGCTATTCAGACACAACGATCGAATGTATGTATAGGAGGCTGGATTCGTTACTTCGAGCCCCGAAAGCTTACATACGGAGGCGTCCTTCGAGCTCACGGCGAGTGCCAACTCGATATCAGATATGATATTTCTCAATCCCACTTATGACATGGCATGCGCGGAAATACGTCCGCACCTCGGGGCGAGTCGTTGCCTCTCAATTCTAGTCCTCTGTTCGTGAACTCCAGCTCTTGGCGCGAATGCAGGTTTTTCAAAACAAGCAGTGTTTTGAGCGAAGACCCCCTCTCCACTCAGTTTGAGTTCGGCGTCGACCACGCGGCATTTTTGAATTCCATGAAAACTTCGGACGGCCGCATAGTTCCCGGTATTCGAGGATGGGCTGGCAAGAGCATGAATGAAAATCGCTCGTGAAAACATCACGATCTCGGGTGAACACGCTTGTCAGCTGCTCGTCTCTTGCTGAGTCCATCCGAGGCCGAGACAGTGAGGCAGAGGGGGAACTCGGAGCTTTGAAGCGCTCTGCTTCGCGCTCGCCCGATGAGCAGGAGTCGATGATGGTCGATCCTTGCCACGGCAGGAAGAAAACAACGATGACGCAGTCCGTGCCGTGACCGTTGGAAGTTATAGAAACTCTCATTTCCTCCCCCATGTCGACGGAAACCCAGAGTTCTTCGCTCGATGCTGTCCCAACCGATCGTGTTGAAACCCGTCTAAGGCGAAGTCATGAGTTCGGACACCTGCTCAAAGCCGTCCCGGTCCTTCCAGATCAGGATGAACAGGTCGCGAGCGTTCTCATGCCCAGGCGAACGCAAGTTGAAGAGGGTTCCACGCGACTTCTATCGAGCAAGACTTCCGGGGAGAACGTATCAGCCTGTGATCGGATATCCCGGAGAGATCGCTCGCGTCCGATATTCGACTTCCTAAGAACCTGCGCCTTCGTACTCCTGTCTGCGATTCTTGTGGTCACCGTCACCGTGGCGTCCTATTCAATCGGTCTTAAGATGGTTTCGCCTATCAAGCAACAGATACGGAACCAAGATCCCATCCGGGTCCTGAGAGTCATGGATCGTCTTCGGAAACGATTCGTTCAGCCCGTCTGTCCCGACCTGAGGCTGATCTATTCGGAGAATTGGAATGAGCTTCCTTACGTTGAGCATGGCGCACCTTGCATCGACTTATTCTCAGCCGTGTGCCAAGCCATGTGTTACACGGTGCCGCGGACCATGAACTTGGCCGATGTCGTGTACGCGTACGAGATCAGTAGGCGGTCTTGCAGGAAGAATTTCGATGAGCCGGTCGAAAAGCGATTGGACAGAATTCGAGCTGCCTTCGTCCACAATCACCGCGTGTGCGCCCACGATTCAGATTCCGGTCTAAAGATGAACGCGTCGATAGATGAGATGGCCGAGATCGGGGAGAGGACTCAGTGCTTCCCGAGAAATCTCCAGGTGCCGTGCATAGGGCACCCGTACCGTTTGGCAGCAATTTCGTCGACGAAATCGGTTTTCTCCCTAACATATCCGGGATTCACGATTGACAAGGCCACTAGAGGACTCCATATGATTTTCATGGAGCCTATGAAGTCTAAAAACTTCACGATGACGTCTTCAGGTCGTAAGTGCTTGTACGCGCTTCAGAAATGGGTGGATAATATAGATGGAACAATTTACGATTTCAGTCGGCCCGGAGTCAATGTCAAACTCATAACGACGATTTCGCTCTTGAATACGGTGAGTCTCTTTGCTAGGGGATCTTCATTAATGCTCGCGGAAGCGATTCTGATAGTTTCCGCTCCGTTTCCAGCTGACTTGGGATATGACTCAGAGACGTCGACTGCGCTTCGCTGAGGAGTTCTGTTTCTCTCTGTGCAGCAACAAGGACGACACCCTGGATGAGGCTATCCTCTGCAACCTCGCCGTGATGTGGCGCCCAGAATTGAGTCATTTTTATTCCTGCCCGCAAGACATCCAAGTCGTGTTAGAATGCCGTGATTTGACCTTGTATTGATATAATCCTGCAGAACAGTGGAATAAGGTACTTTTACAATTACTCTAACCGTGGAAGAGACTCCCTTGAGTATATGAGGAAGTAGGTACTGTGGAATCTTATTCCAAGCAACGCTGCTACGACGAAATTCCATCACAGCGATCGGCTGGATCAAAGACGGCTTCAGGTTGAGAGACTCTCGTTCCTCCGAATATTCACTGCACCGGGAAAACTTTCGCCAGTCCGGCGAGATTCCATCATTTTGTAATTTCCGCTGCCTCATTCATTGAATCATCGAGCTACCCACTAAATCCAGGTTCTTCGGGGAAAAAAATCCCGAGATAGAGACATATATCAATGTCAACGAAGCACACATCCTACCTCCGTGTATTTTTGCGCAACTCCGAGTCGATTAAAGTCGACAATTATCGGAGACCTGCATGGCGCTTCCGTGCTGGATTCTGTCCACTCGATCTCTTGGGCTTCAACACTCTCGGATAATGTATCGATCGCGTGAAGGAGAGGAATCGGCAAGCACTCTATCTGAACACACCGGACCATTGAGGATTCTGACAAAAAGCCTCTAAATAAGCACCTTGCTGAGGCAAAAGTCAGAGAATCATTGTCACATGCCGCATTCGGTGAAGGTGCCTAGGTCAAACTGTGAGAATCCAACCCACAGAGTGGAAGTGGCGGGTCCGACCGTGGATATCGTGGATAAACAGCGCAGTAGGATTATCCCATTCTGTTTAGGTAAACTTCCTCGATTATCGCGAGATATTGGACGCGGAGGCGGAAAGATAGATGGAATGCCGTTAACGAGGTGGCTGATCTGCTCTCTGGCAGAAAATCAGTGGTGTGTTCGTTTGTTCACTCCCATCGATGCGGGTCGGAGGCCCCTCTAGGAATATAATTCGACTCTCGAAGAGCGCCTACGTGAGAGATGGTAGTTCGAGGGTTTCCGATGTACATTTTATATGTTTACCGCGTCTTCTGGGAGCTCAAAAGTCTCATCTCCGTGAGTTCTGCCGCCGGAGGGACGGAAAGAAATCGTCAGATGGCCCGATTCGAAGTGCTGGCGATGGCAAGGGAATTTCGAACCTAATGGGTTCTCAGAAAAAAAATCGCCATAAATGTTTGTGATTGTATGGAGGAAAACGGTAGCCTTTCGCTCGGGACAATAAACTTTACAACGGTACAATATAGGGAAGGTCGCCGCCGCCTCGAACCTGAAACCGGAGAGCAGGGAAGTGATTCCGAGTGTTCCATTCGGAGGTTTCGGGGGATGCGAGACGTGGACCCGGTCGATCAAACGAGTCAGCCATGAGAGTATCACCGAGAACCCTCCGACTCGTACAGACCACCAATCTCCACATCGCAGTGTTCTGCTTGGTATGTACCCGATAGTACTAATACTGGGGAGGCGATGTGAGCGACCGGAAGGAGTTGTGACATCGGCGAACCTTCGCGACTCGATGTGAGGGAAATGTTTCGTCGCTGGAGACTGTCCCGCAAATTGCGTCTTCGCTCCAATTCAGGGTCTGGCCCTCTCTTCGTTTGGGGCAACGTTGATAGACCTTGCGGAAGTCTATGGCACAACGACGGACAAAATTTCGTTCACCATGACTACTAGAGCCGTGGGTTCGGTGTTCGGAGGCTTCGCCGGTGAGTGAGACTCGTTTCGAAGCGGGCAACTTAGTAGCCCCACTCGACTAATCCGAGGGTGTCAACGATAGGTAGGCAACTTGGCAGCCCAATATGTATGGGCTCGCTATGCTAGCAGGATCCGCTTTAGGCTCCACTCACGTCGAAACATTGAAGGATCACTCTGAATGAAATAGAGACCTGCGGGACTCGACTCTATAATATCAGAACGTGCACAGAGGCACTCCATGCGGCGCTCACCTGGAGCGCTTTCCATATCGCTGCGTCAGCGGGGAATAAGAACCGGTGCTCCGGAATGAATTTCCTCCACTCATCCAAAAATACTCTTTTCGCCTCTCGCAGGCAATCTCATTTTCAGCCGTATGAACACCCAGCTCGTGATAGCGGCCTGTATATTCGCCAGCGGCGTGAGTGTGATTCTCACCCCAGTCCTGAAGCAGCTGATTTACCTCCATGTTACGAATTTCGTCTGTGGAATGACCATGTCGTTCACCGAAATCGGCAAGTTCAAACCTGTATTTCTGATTGCGCAATCCGATGCTCGGAACCTCCTCCATAGACTCGAAAGAGGAGCTGTCTGTCGATAAGGGGAGTGGTTGTTCCGCTTCTTACGTTTCTTGGGGAAGTTTGCTTCACGGAAAATATCATTCCGTGGAATCGATTCTCACTGCCGCCGAATTTCCCTCGCGGGAGCGGCGGCCGGTCTCCGACCTTGATTCGTCTGGGCCTATCGGCTGCCCGGATCCATTCTCGGAAGCCATGCAATGGGCGATACCCGAAACCTCAAAGCTCATTAGCCGATTGAGTGGTCCAGCCCGAGAGAATTCCAGACTCAAGGGAGCTGATTAACCCGATTCCAGGGGCTCACGTGTGGATTCAAGTTTTGTGGAAAGAAAAGAGCGGACCGATTTTGCAGTTGTACAATTTGATATTTGGAGTGGGGGGCATCATCGCGCCTCTGATTTGCGAGCCTTTCCTCAGTCCCCATGTACTCAAGTAAGTGCTAAAGAATCGAGATCTTTTCGCCTTATCATTCGCTGTCTCGTATGATGACTATCCCCTAATCTTCCGTTGATGGGATGCTCTTCAACGCCGAACACCTTTCGTCTTTCCCACAGGAGGGCTCCGGATCTCGAGGGCTTTCTGGACCCCGAAAGCATCACGGAAGCGTCCCTCCTCCCTGAGTCCAAGTCGCGAGTATCCGTAGCGTACGCTATCATGGGCACTGTATTCCTCGCGAACGTCGTCAGTATCCTTTTATCGTACTGCGTCGATAAGACCAATCCAGTCCCGGAAAAGTCCCCGGATTCTGCCGCTGTTGAGCTACCGAAGAAAATGCGTTATATGATCGTCTTCCTAACGACAACCTATATCAGCTTCGGAGTAGTGAGTGAAGTGGGCTTGGCGAATTACATCCCCACGTTCGTATTGCGAACCGAGGGTCTCGATTTCACCAAGTCCTCAGCGGCCTATCTTTCCTCCGTGTTCTGGTCGAGCTACACGCTGAGCCGGGTCGTCACGACCGGGCTCAGTTTCGTGGTTGATGTCTCGAAGCTGATCATGGGGTTCCAGAGCATTCTGCTCTTTGCTTCAATCTTCATGGCGGTTTTCATTAAGAACTCGACTCTCGTGGCCTGGGTTGGAAGCGCTTTTCTTGGTTTTGGGATTGCGCCGTGCTTCGGGAATGGTACGGTATGGGCGGTCAAATACATTACTTTGACGCACAATTGTATGTGTATCATCATGGTTAGCATCTGCATAGGAGCAACGCTACCAGCGTTGGTAATTGGACCATTCATTGACACGAAACCAATGAGTCTCATGTACGGACAAGTGGGAGTTGTCATAGTGCTGAGCCTTTGTGCCGTTTTGATGCTCATTTATGAGCGTAATCCAAGACTCCGAGAGCATCATCGGAAGCGGCGAGCCGGGGACTCAGATACGGGCGAAGCGAAAACCCTCAATACGATCGAAAACGCTCAAGGATAAAGGCCAGCGCCAGCTGCGACATCCGGAACCTTCTGCTTCCCTACGAGGGCGACGTCAGATTATTATTATCATCATTGTACTCAATAAAATCATTGACGCGGGATCAGAAGAGTCCTTTTCCTTGAATTGAGTCAATCTTCCTCCTCCTGGTTGAATCTGAAGACGCGCTCCCGGGATTTTCGATCCGCGTAATTCCTCTCGACTCTTTCGATGGCTTGCGTGCCGCACCCCGAAATTCGAGTGCCACGATGACCGGAGCGATCAATCAGAATGAGCCAGAAGTTCAGAGGTAGCGGAATCAAATTCCGAAACTTTTGAGCTCTCGTTCATTCTCTCGAGACGCGACTATCCTTCAGATTGAATGGTGATTTTTCTCCACGGTTTTTTCACCAACGGGATCATCGGATCGGTTTTCTCGGGAGATATCGTCGGACGAAAACCTTTCCTCTCCCTCAACGTTCTTCCTGCATATGGAACTGATTCTCAACATCGGGACATTTTTTTTCTTCTCTGAGCGCTCGTTCTCTTTGACGCAAAGATGTTCGTCGACGTCCTCATCGTCGCTTTCGTCCGATCTTGGAATGCGTGTTCTGTGAATCTCCGCGAGGACCAACTGTCAGAGGATATCGTTTCAGGTCCAGGTGCTCGACGGTAAACAGCCAGCGCCATAATGGCTGCCGATGACAGGAGAGCATGTAGCTCGAATCAACAATAAGTGCAAATAGCTCCGTAGACTGACCTTGACAACTTCACTGTCTCTGCTGGGGAGCGTATTCGATGACGATGGAGGATCTTTTCCCCTCTCTTCCGACCGAGCTCCCTGTGCCGGAATCTCGGCGAGAGAAGCTTCCCGGGAGCTGCTCAGCGAAACCACACTGTCGGGAGTCAGATCGCGGTGGTCGTCGGGATTCCATGAGCCCCTGCCGCGAAACCCACGCACTGGTCTCCCTCCCATTTTGATTTAGGAGAAAACGGTATAATTTTGCTATCCGGAAGCGTCCCTCATTCTGAGCTTCATTATTGGCAAGCGTTCGAAAGCCACGGAAGGGGCAAGGGTCATCTCCACGACGCAGCTCGATACGTCGAAGAACTGAAGTTGCCTCACGGTAATAATTCATGAATGCTCTAAATGAGGGGAGATTGCGGCCCGGTCGAAGGGTTGTACCTCAAAACGAAACACTTTGGCGAGTACCGGACGAAGCCTCGCCCTCTCATTCCTCATCACCTGACTCACACAGTTCAGCTATTGACTCGTCTGATTCGAGCTCTACTTCCCATCCGATCATACCTGGAGTGAGAGACGGCTTCTCGCGAGCCAAACAATCGTTGAGCCTCAGCGAATGAGTGAAGTTTTATGACGTTCGAAAAAAAGGTTGCCCAGCATTTCAGTGAAGCTCTGTGGAAACCTCGACCTTCCATCCGGAGTTCCAAGATATTAGGAATGCAAGGCTCCAATTCCGAAGCCTCTAGCCTGGTGGAGCTCTTAGGGAAGTTTCCAACATGTTGTGAAAGTTTTGGGCTGGAATTTGGCTGAAGTGGTAGTCCGCCCCGGACAGACAAGGCCAGGCCTATACCCTCCCCTGAGCACATATCGCACCCGACCTTCTTGGAGCGTTCACCATCACGAGTACAGAGTCGCGTAGCAGATATTGCTCGCTGGATATGCCTTATAGAAATTAGCGATGTCTGTCACGGGACCGATTCTCGGCGCGTCCCTTCTCGGTGCAGACTTCAAGCTTCTTCGAATCGATTCCTCAGTGAGGTCGAGATGTAATTTTCAAGACGCCTAGACGAGTGCTTTCTGCAAGATTCACGTGTTTCTCTGTCAATCGTTTTTTCAGGCAAATGTGAAAACCTCCTCCACACGATGTCATCGAGGCGCGGAGCGTCCTCATGGCTGGCTAGTTTTTGCTAAGCTTTTGTGTTCTCGAACAACGCACCCTCATTCCGAAGGTTTTGGAGTACCTTACACATGGGGCTCGTTATACGCGGAACGTAAGCGGATTTCAATTGTCGAGGTCTCTTAGTATCGGGGAGATGCACTATTCAGTGCAGTCTCACCGCAACCCTGCAGGGTTGCAGGGATCACAATGAAAGGTTTCGGAAGGTCAGCTAGGCATTAGTTATTGATCCGACCGACAGGTGAATCAGAGTCCCGCGAGAAGACCCAGACGGTTTGCGTTCACTGCGTCGGTCTGAGCTCCTTGGCAAGGAATCTAACCCGACTTGGAGACGAATCAAAGCTCCAGTAATTGCGGAAAAGAAGGGACTTCAAGTCTCAAGACTCTGATCACTGAGCGCGACCTCTGGAATTCGACTAGACCGAAGAATATTGCGGGGAGAGCCTATCCTCTACCGCTGCGTTTTCGTTTGGAAGTTGTCCTCATCATAGAGGTGGCTGAGGTGGATCGCCTCCGAACGAAGTCTTTGGTCATTCACGAGGCTTGCTTTCGGCAAGGGGCTTCTCTCTCGTCTTCGCTCTCCCCCGATGATGATCCAAATCGTAGTCTCGGAAGGCCTAGGGCTTCGTAATTTTTCTTCTTTTTCACGACGAGAGGTCTGTCGATGTATTCGTCGTCACTCTCGTCAGATTTCGGTGTTCTCGTTTTGTAGATTTCGGCGAGGACTAGCTGGAAGGATCATACTCGTTCACGGCTATTGGCGATGAGAACGGGCACACCGACCGGAACATCGAAATTTTCGAAACCCCTCGGGAAACTTCTTTCGCAGGCTCACCTTGGTAAGCTCACTGTCCCTACTAGGCTGCGTCAAGGACAGGGAAGGGGGATCCTTGACTCCTCTGGCTTGGACCGGATTCTCCGAGGGAATCGCATTCATGGACACTTTACTGGAGGAAGTCAGTGAGACCATACTCTCAGGATTTGCCATGCATCTCCCAGATGAGCCTGTCCCACAGACCCTCCGCCGGAATCTTCTCCGGGAGCCTCCAGGATTCTCCATCTTGACTTCGCGGGTGATACGACTGTAGAGTGCCAGCGATGGGCATCTGCGTAAATTTTGACTTCATTGTTCCCAGCGCTCGCAAACATCAGAGAGCACGCTCAAGACTCGGCGGGAACGCTTCCTCGTGAACGAGGCGACTGTCGAGGCCCATGTGATTCCTCACAGATTCAGAATCTCTCTGATCGATCTGGGAGGCTCACCGACAGTTTTCTAATCGATGCGTTCGTCGGCGTCGTGCCTTTGGCTGTATAGAAGATGGCTGAAGGCAGTCGCTCACAATGTAAGGATGGGAGACGCTCGATTAGCATAAGCGAAGAGACGACTCACTTCCATTCCTGTCTCGCTTTCTTTTTATTATCGTTCAACTATACTGGATGTAGAGACCGCGTAGCTATTTCGGCAGGAAAGTTCCGAAACTACATCGCACCACGATTCGAATGAACTCCTCCCCCCTCCCCGAAGTACTTCAGCTTTCGCGCAGCCGAACCACACTTCCCGCGATCTGGAAGCTTCGCTTAAAATCCGACAGGTCGCTCACTGCGCTGAGAGCAGCTCATCGACGTAATTTCACACAATTTCTCTGTTTGAGCTCACAGGCCCCGAGCGTTTGCGGTGCCCACAGTTTGCCGGTATCGGAGTCGCTTGATCTCTAATCTCACTATCCGAGATAGGAAACGTTGTAAGATTACGGCAGCCTCGCTTCCCGAAGGCTGGTCATGAGTGTGATCGAAAAATAGTGTAAGGTGCAAAGCCGTCCCCGAGCGAAATCCCCCCGGTTTAGTCTCTGTCGAAGGCGCCCCTGATTTTCATCGCTACTCCCGTTCTCACATGAGTCCGCCGTCTCCTTAGTGTCTCCTCGATGACGCCACATGAGCCCGAATCCGCGGCACCGAGTCGGAAGCTTCTCAAAGCAAAATTCGATAGCTCTCGCAAAGAGGTCGCTCTCAATTGGATTTCATCGCCGCTTCGAGCCGGAGTCAGTCACTCCGAGGAGCCTATCCGCCGCGGATTCAAAGGCACGAAGGCAGTCGACGACGACATTCGACTCGAGTACTGAGCCCTCGCTCATATGCTAGACTAATCGCGACAGCGAGACAGCTCTGCAATAATATTCTTCTTGAACACTTTCGCTTAGCTCCATTCCCTAATCCATGATGACCGTCTCGGTCTTGCCGCCTGATTCTCCTCCGCTCAAAGCCCTCATTCCGAGCTGGTACGTGTGTCTTGTTTTTCCTCCGACAGAGGCCTTCGATCAGAGACGAGTTCTATAGGATCACCGACTTCTCGATATTCAGCATCGAGCCGGAGCTAGCCGGCCTTATCATCCAATGAATCTCAGGTTTCTATGAGAAGTTTTTTTTGACAAAGTTCCAGGAAATCCTTTCACGAGAATTCTCCTTATGATCACCATCTTTATCATGATAATTATAACTAATAATATAATATTAGCTCTCTCACTTTCTTTCTTACATCACTGTCTCCATATTAGTTTCTTCCGTAGTAATTTCTTGCGTTCAATGAGAAAATATTTGGCTTACTGAAGCAGCCGTCAGCCGATGGGTCAATGCACGTCGGTTGACAAGCGGGGCTTCCCATCTGTTTCTAACCTCTATGAGTAGTTTTCGTTTTGCTCGTTCGGATCTACATACTAACTAGGCTCGGATGCGCGGTACTTTCTCATAGAGGTCGGACGTAAAATGATACATTTATGTACATGAGCAGCCGAAGAGCTCTTGTCATTCATCGTGCGCCATTCTTCTGCGACGCAGCGAATCCTCGACGGCTTGGATGGTAACGTTCAGTTGCAGATGGTCGGTCCGGTGGCTCGGAGCGTCGTGTCCGTAGACTAGAAGATCAGTCTGCGAACGGACTGTCAGATTCGGCGTTGACAGGCTCCTCTTGAGACCGCCAACAGCCACGGCCGCGGCTGCGGAAAGCGCGGCCAGTTCCGGGTTCAAAGCGGCACAAAGCTCCGCCAACTCCTGTTTGTGTCTGTGTTGCAAATTGTCCAGCTCCCTGCGCTGTCTACTAAAAAGGTAGGCGATTCGCTGCGACGGACTTAGCGCGGGGTTCTGTTCGCCGGAGGGCTCACAATCGATCAGAGAATAGAGCGAGTGCTGATTACAATTCAGCGAGTTTTCGGTCGTGTACACCGAAGTTTTGTCGAGCGCCGAATCGATCATCTGATTGTCCTCGACGCGAGACACCACGAAACGATTGACTTTTTCGCTTATTGTGCATTGTTGTTGTTGTTGCTGCTGCTGCTGCTGCTGTTGTTGTACTTGCTGTTGAGTCTGTTGCGGTTGCTGATGTAGAGAGCTCGATTGCCTCATAGAGGAACCGGATAGACCTGGAGCACCCGTTATCGGTTCCGAGAGCAGCGAAACGGTCGACAAAGCCGGCTCGTTCTCCGGAGCGGGAGCCAGATCTTCGGCGACCTTCGTAACTTGGAATCGAGACAATTTCTTAGGCTGCGGATCGACATTCGGATCGGCTGCGGGGCTCGTGGCGGCAACTTCAGGCACTGTCGCGGGCGTCTCCACAGAGGCGATCGTGGCGGCCGGGGCGGCCACGAGGGTCTCTTCGGATGCCTGACGAAGACCATTATCGGCCGGAGTTACAGGTCCATCGACTATCGATGGCGTAATGCAAACAGAACTCGTTGTTACGATTGTTTCGTTGGGTGGGCTGCTCGGCTGAGTCTGAGGATGGAAAATGGCCTGGAGACCCTGTTGGAGTTCGATTCCGGTTGTTTTCTCTTTGGTCTTGTTGCTTTCTATCGCTGGCACCGCCGGAGTGACAGGATGCACTTTTTCGGCTTGTTGAGGCAGCTGTTGTTGGCCAGCCGCACGTCCCTCCAGTCCGTTTGGCGGCGTGTCCTGGATCACGTGCTCGACGACGAGGTGTTCCTGCGCGGCAACATCGGGAGATGGCGCCGCCTGCTGGTTTTCGGCGAGTTTTAATTCTGCGAGCTTAAGTTGCAAATGATTTCGAGCTGTATCGCTGAGGATTTGTGCTAGGGGAGCTGTCGGCGCCGCGATATTCTGCGCGGGCACGGCAGGAGTCGCCGCTAGACTGGCCAGTTCGGACGTGGGTATCGAGCTTCGATCCAAAGTGCACCCCGATGGATTGGCTTGGCTCTCTGATGGCTCGCGAGTGTCGTTGATCGAATCCACTTTCGATCGATCGGGCGATGCGAGCCGTGATGCCTGTGAGGATTCCAAAGCTGCCGAGCGCTCTCGTCTCGTGGGCGAAGCCAAATTGCTTTCAGCGACCTCGGAGTCGCTTTCGTCCAAATCCGGATACTTCGTTTGTGGCATCTGGGTTGGATTCTCTTTGAGTTGACCAATGATGTCATCCAACTGTTGGGCGAACGCGTCCAAATGCTCTTCGGCAAGATGCTTCTCAATGACGAGATTGTTTGCGATGTCTATCGACGAATCGTATTCCGTGAAGTCGAACTTGAACGTCACCAGCTTGAGATTTGGTGCGTCGAAGAGGACTTCGACAATGTTGCCTTCGAGAGAAATCACTTTGAGGAACGGCGTTCTGTCCTCCACGCCGTTGCGTTTCCGCTTCGATTTGCGGCGAGGTCGATCCGGAAGATCAGAGTTCTCGCTCGCCGAATCGATGCACGAGTCGTCGTGCAGTTGTAACGAAAGGAATACATTTTGCTGACGACTGCTCAGAGGTGGATGAGCCTGCTGCTGTTGTTGTTGTTGCTGCTGCTGTTGTTGCTGACTTTGTTGCTGGCTCTGCTGCTGGTGCGTTGAGTTCCCGATTGGGACGGGAATGCCCCCGGGTAGTTCCGGCATCGCCATGAAAATCTCCTGCAACAAGCAAGCAAAAAATGTAGAATTATTCAAATGCCCGATTGGCCCCTTCTAACTCCCATCAAAGTTCCTCGGAAGGTGTATTCACCTCGTCCTGTTGTTCTTGAGCGGTCAGGTTGGAACTCTGGTTCTGATTCGGTGTCGCTGAAGACATCGCGATTCCAGAGCTAGGATCCAGAGCCAAGTGCATGGAAACCTCGTTGTAATTCGTGTTTGTCGTATCTCGCGGCGTCAGCTGATGAACGGTTGGGGTCGCGAGACCTTGAGCACCCATCGTCTCTAAAACCTTGTTTTCGTCCTTCAAGGGAGACAAAAATATTTTTAGAATCCCGTTCCGATAATCACAGTGGAGCAAGCGAGTTTATTAATGAGGACGATGCCTGAGCGATTCTGGCGGGAATATTCCGCATGCGAAGGTGGAGTGGGGTAGATCACTGCTTTTTCGAACAGAACGCTTCGATAGTTATTGTCGAGGTCATTCCCGCGCGTTACATCATCAAACGTCATGGAAGTTTGCATTCTCACAATGGTTCTCGACTCTGAGGGAGGCGTGAGCAACAACGTTGACGCCCCGAATGGAAATAGTGTTTTGACGGTCGAACGCTCTCGTTAGCTACCGAGCTCGCTGCCCACACTCCTCAGAGCCCACGAGCGACAGCGAACGAGACAGAGATCAGTCCCGTGTGACAATGAATGTATGAAAGAGTGCACGGGAGCGAGCCCGGTCCGCCCTGGAAGGCTGGGCCAGGCTGCACGACGATCATCTGATTGACAGTTGACGAGAGCTGCGTACACATCCTCCTTAGTTTTGTCGAAGCGGCATAGAAAATGCTAACCGGGTATATGGCTTTCTACTCACATGTTGCAACTGGATGTTCGTGATTGTTGGCGCAGCCGATTGAGAAGCCATAATTGGCTGACCTCCCTGACCATTGGCGACATGATTTTGTTGGCTCGGTATCGTTGTCAAAGTTGCCGGATGAGCTTCGTCTGCAACGTGCGTTTGGTTTATCACCGCCACCGGGGCGGCCGTCAAGGGTTTTGTCTGAAAATGTTGACGGTCCCGAACCATGGAAGCAACTTGATTCCTTATCAGCATCGACACTAAGCGAATGTCTTCCTCGCCGATGATACCTGAAACGTGAAATTGACCAATCAGGATTCGAGCGTCTCTCGGCAGGAATAATTTTCGCTCGATGCGACCAGCTTCTAGGATCTCGAGTGGGACTTCCTCGGCTGCAGAGCTCATTAAATTAATAATAATCAACCGACCCGTCAGAGTGGACATGGCTTTGGCAACTTCATCCGCATTGTCGATATTCATGTCGAAATCGAACTGGATGGCTTCATTTTCTTTATGTTTATCTTTGCGTTTCTTCGGATCGAGTATCCGGAGCCTCATATCCAGTTTAGCGTCCGTCGAACCAAGCGTCTTCTCCCGATCGCAAAATTCCACCTGTCAAAAATCGGATCAATAAAAATGCATGAAGCATGTAGGGCAGAGACGAGGCGAGCCACCCGGCAGGTCGCGAGGCCAAATCACGAATGCATGAGCGAGTTTAGCCCCTCTTAAGTAGAAAAAAATTGAGGCTTCCACTTCGTCGAACCTTTATGCCAAGATCGTCTTGGAAGAAATCGACCTGAAGCAACTCCTTGATAGTCGGTCTTTCTTCCTTATTCAGCCTAATACATTGTCCTATAATATCCTTGAGTTCCGGAGATTCTACCTGAAACGCAGAATCAAAGCACATCGTTAGACCCACATAGCGCCTGATGTAGACTCAGAGACAGCTCGAGTTTCACCCGGCATTCAGAGTGGCCCGAGGCGCGAGCTACGAAGGTAAGACCATCAGGGCTGTCTGGCGAGCGAACCCACTGACAAATCGAATGCTACCTTGTTCACAGTTTTGAAACTACTCAGCTCTGCAATCAGAGTATAGAAAAGTAATTTCACCGAGTAACTCCGGAAAAAAGGGATTCCTCTACTGAAGTATCGACTTGATGAATTGGAGATTACATAGAAACGATCCGTCTCCGCTCAATGAGCCGCAGTCTCTGCGCCGAGCATCAGGTCTTTAATTATTGCGCGCCACAGGTGCAGGCGTTTACCTAATGAATAGGTTTCTCGTTTGTCTCTCGTTTTAGTCGTACAGGCGCCGACAGTAGCTTCGAGCTATCTCAGCGGAGTAGCGAGAGGCCGGGAGAGGACACTCCTCATCATCCTCAATAGTCATTCTGGTTGCGAAGCTTTTCAATTAGAATATGAGCATCTATGCCTGTTCGGACGGGGAATCTATCGGGGTTCCTCGAGGAATTCCGGAAGCACCGTCGACGCTTGTGGCATCGGTAGGTGAAAATGAGAGCCTCGCGTCGGATCTCAAAATCGACACATGGACGATTGATGGGAGGATAATTCGGCCGAAATGAACAGTTGGTTCGACGATCATCCAATGCCTTCAGAGCTCGCGGCAGAAATCGCCACGGCAGCTACAAGCACTGCACATCTCCCGATCGAGTCGACGGGACGCTCACGACGCCGACGGCTTGTCTGTTGACCAGTCGATCATGGAGGCTGTCTCTAGCATCAATTAGGAGCTTTGTTGTCGCTAGGAAACGTTTCCATCTGCGCGATTCTCAAAATCTCAAGAGCCACTTACTTTGTCGAAGCACTGAGGCCTGGTTCCGTTAGTGACTTTCTTGTAGATTTGAGCAGGTCCCGAACATTCGGCGTACGGGTACTCTGACGTTGCCATCTCCAGCATACACATACCTGCGGAATAGATTAACGCTCATGGTCCGGAGTCGCTAACGCCCAGCTATGTAAACTCGAAAAGAATGCGGAACACTCGGAATCTCCCGAGGAATCAAGGGGGTTGCGGAGCAGAGTCACACCGGGAAGCCCCGAGTATTTTCTTCGCCGGAGTAAAAAGGGATTTCCGGATCGCCAAACGAAAGTTTTTTGAGTCGTAAAAAGCATTCTTTCCGAAGTGGCGCCGTGATGTCGAATAACACTGTCTCCGGAGAAGTCGTCGGCGGAGATGCAAAATCTTCTTCCCCTGGTTAAGAATACGCAGTCGGCTCTCGGCGCATTTAACCCGGTGCGCAGCCCAAGCCTCAGGGAAGGTTTCATCAATCGGTCGCCTGAGCCACATCTCGTCCAGCGTACTTGAGCTTTGAATTCGATGCTGCGCGACTCGGTCGGTCCGAAATGCGCTTATCGCCAATGCAAAGGGGAGGGGCCCCTATCAGATAACACAGTCCGTGGACTTCATCACTTATGAAAGACTGAGTGACTCAATATCGCGCTGTCAACTCGGAATATTGTCGTGAGCCGTATCGTACCCTCATTGAGACAGGGAGATACTGTCGTTCTGGAAAAACGCTATCCGCAAAGGATCTATTCTAGAAACTCCATCGGAGCGGAGGCGATCTTGAGACACTTTCAACGAGCGTACAGGTGGAAAGACTCACCAAAAGCGTAAACATCGACGGCTTCGTCGTAATGTTCCTCGTACATTTCCGGGGCCATGAATTCGGGTGTTCCGATGACTGATTTTGCGAAACTTCGGTTTTTCAAAGTCGCGAGACCGAGGTCTCCAATCTTCACTGCTCCGGTGGTTCCTGGAAAATTCCGGCCCATCAGAATGAAGCGTGAGGTCTCCTCCACCCTGGTGCAACGCTTGAATGTCTTTTCTTCGATATCTCTGTCACGAGACACGTTCATTGGAATCTCGTATAACGAAATCGCGCGCGAATCCATCCCCTCGATGACATACCGGTTATGAAAATGTTGTCGCATTTCAGATCCCGATGGATGATCGGCGGTTGTCTCGAGTGGAGGAACATGAGACCTTTCAGGATTTGGCGACACCAACTCTTCAGTACTTTGGTATTAATCTTCTTAAATCTTCTAAGATACGTCTTTAGGGTGCCCGATGTCATGAGCTCTGTTATGAGCACCAGAATCTTCCGCTTGTTCGGTGTGGTGTCTTCCCAGCTGTCGAAAAATCTGACGATATTCGGATGTTGAAGTCCTTTCAACATTTCAGCCTACGGGATGAAGAGAATGTTCAATTCTAGGTGTGCGCTCGAGGCCCACGGGTTTTCGGCACGGTGTCGATAGGAGACATTGCGAAATTGAATCCCGCCGTGAAAGCATCAATTTACTCACTTCCTCTTTGAAACGTTGTCGTTCGGCTTTATTGAGCCGTTCCTGGAGCTCGCACCAAGCCACAGAAACTCCGGTTGATATATCCAAGCCTTTATAGACTGTTTTGAAGCTACCGCGACCTGAAAAATTGATCGTCGATCTGAGCGCTCAACTCTCCGATTATTCTCAAGCGATCATAGGCTGAAGAGCTCTCGATGCGAGTAAAGAATAATTCCGAATCCCAACGATCGACTTCCGTCGGCTCGGTGATTCGAGAGCAACTTACCGATTTCTTCCTCGAATTTTAAAAATCTCCCATCGGGCGACGTTGCCCTGGCCTTGACATTGACATCTTCGTCGATCAAGGAAATGTTCTGGATAGTCGGGAGTTGGAGGTCCAACACACCGTGCTCCTCGTCGACCAACATGCCCAGTTTTTCCCTGGAGAAACACACAATCAAAAATGTGAGATTCCCTGCTTAAGTTCCGGATTCCCACACAATGACTGATCATGGCAACTAGCAACTTGCTGGAAGTTCTTGAATCTCGAAGAATGCATCCTCGAGGTTCTCCAGGTGCTCGGCGTTCACTGGACGGAGGAACAACTCCTTGTCGAACACTCGAACCAAAACCCATTCGTCGCAGCAAGTTCTGAACGAGCTTCAAGGGATCCGCTCGAAGCCCTGCTGCCGAGATTCGGGCAAGCTGCTCGTACACGAAGAGAACGGTAATCGGCTGCTTTCGAATACCGCGTGTATTCTCACTCTATACAAGATGATTTCCTCTTACCACTTCCTAATCTTCGGCTTTGCTCTTGCGGGCTCTCGGATCGCCATCGGAGATGCGTACATTGCGCAAGAGATCCACTAGCGGAACGAGCGAACAGTCTTGCCGCTATAAGCCCGGCACCAGCAACAATAACACGTGAGTGCAGTGTTCTTGTTAAACTTCGAGCTCCGAATGACTACCGCGATCTCCGAAAGACTTAGGTACAGGTCTTTCTCGACCCTCTCCTTCGTCGTCTGGTAATCATGATCCGAGCTTTGAAAATTCTCGATCAAACTTGGAATGACTAGAATTGATAAGTGTTGAAGGTACCAAGAACTTTCGGAGAAGACGAGACTCAAGTCTCCGCCAACGAGTGAAGTTACTGAGACTGTCAGAATATGCAAGTGGAGCGCCTCCGGTTCCGCGCTCATTAATATATCAGGGGAGAGAAGCATTGATCGGTGAGATCAAGTCAATCATGAGAACCCTTGCTCATCGAGAGAGAGGCCGACAGAGAGCATGTTGAACTCACGAAGAAAAATGCCTCAATATCGATCGAGGACCGCGTTCCTCTCATCCGTCGAGCCAACTCGACCTGCCGATGAGCAATGACTCAGAGGCTTCCGTATCACACGAGAACTTGAACTCCCTTGCTCAATGGACATCAATGATAATGATCAATGAGTGGGAAACGAAGCACCATCCGATCAATCGCACAGCGCCCATCGGCTTCAACAATTCGATGAGACCATTCGAATAGCATGAACTCCACGGATTCTCCTATAGAGCTTCGATTTCATCGCAAGCGGGCCGAATGCACACGGGGAACATCTTTTTCCATATTCACGATCGGGGAAACTAACCTGTTGTCGCCGTTTGACTTTGCGAGAAGGACGGCTGCGTCTGTTGTTTCAACGCCGTCTTCAGCTTGAGCGTTCTGTTCGTGATTGAAAACAGCCGGTCCATTAATTCTGTTATCTGGACTGCACTCAGTAATGTCCTCGTTTATACGGACCTTCTTGGGAGATAGCGCATCGCTAGCCGCTTGTGCTGTTGATTGCGCAAAGGTAGCACAGGATGATTCCGACCCGGCTCTCGCGGCTGCTGCCGTTGCGGCTATTCCACCTGCAGCTGCTACTGTGGTAGCCGATGAAGTCGCTGTTGATGAGGATGAGGTGTTCGAGCCTCCTCCACTCGGAGATTGACGATGGTTGTCGGTCTGGCCAACAAGCAAGCGCGCACTGCAAGAGGTTCTTTTCTTCTCAGGAGACGTCGGACTTCTCGCGTCGCTGCAGGGAGTCGTTTCCCGCCTTCGTTCCTGCGAGGAGACCAGCCTTCGTGGAGGGGGTTTCGGTGCAGATACTCCAACCAAGGAGGTCCTCTGCGGGCGGAGGATCGAGACCCTCTTACGCGGGTGGCTCTCGGAACTTCTTTCGTTACTCCTGAGAGAACTCCGGGCAGGAGGGGGTGGCGGAGGAGGGGGCGACGTCGCCTCTTTTTCAGGCGTTCGTGCCTCCCTGTCGGGCGATCGCCGATTCATCCTCGATGACGAAGTTTTATGGCTTGTCGACGAACTCCTCGATGCTGCTTCTGCTGCGGAAGAACCGATGATAATGATGATGATGCTTGCGTGGTGGTCAAGGATCACCGCCTCATGGAGAGTTCTTCACAAAGGCGGGAGATAGCTGACGAGTTTCCACAGTATTTTTCTCACGCTAGAGGTGGACGACGGAAAGCGACGGGCTTGCGGCGGTGTCACATATATACGAACTCATCTGCTCACAAAGATGGCTATGGGCTGCTGTCGATGTTCGACGACAGAATCAGCGCGTTACACTGACTCGACTATGACTTTCAGTTTCCATCTGCAACAAGAACGGAGGAAGCGTGAGAAGCTTCGCCAGCTGAGAGCTACGGCTGCTCGAGGGGAAACACCTCATGATGTTCGCTGCTGTGGCTGCTGCTGCTGCCGTTTGACGCCTGTGTCTGGTAGGCATGCTTCACGAGAAAAGTGACACCACACCGAAGTACACGATTTGCCGCTTCGGAAGAACTCTCATTGCGTACTGTTTACTCTGATTTAGTCACTTCACTTTCGACTACTCTCTCCTCTGAGCACCGATGACAACTGCGACGACCTCTCAGAGCAGGCCTATGAGCAAAGACAGGCCAAACCCGAGTCTGTCAAGGGAAGGGGAACTCAAACTACGAAAACGACGACCATGACGACGACAGACCGCCGCTAGTATCAGCGGGCATCAAAGAAGGCCATACATACAGCAGGGGAGGGCCCGACCAGTTAGTCCACGTGATATGACGTCAGAGAGGCACTTGAGACAAAATATCTTTTCCCTCCGGTATCAGAGTATGGAAGCGGCCAGATTGAATAGAGCAGCTCAGGTCGTTCAGACGGAGGCGACCACGCATATACATGCATGAGGGAATAGCCCCTCCCCTCTGCCGCACCTAGACTACCCCTATCGTTCATTCGTATTTCCAGTATCGTATTCCCCTATCTCTTCAGGGCAAAACCGATCGTCCTTTCGCGAGAAAGTTCGATTGATGGTGATTCATTCCAGAATGTGTTCGACTCATAGTTTTGGAGTCTTTTTAGCTCGACCTCGGCCAGTGTGGCGCGCTCCTGAGCCGGTGACTAGTGAGAGCACATCCATCGAAAACTCCCATCGCCAGATCAGGAAACCATGCGAGCGCGAGAGTGACCCTAATTTCAGATCAGGCCGAGGCAGCTCGGTGCGGTGTTTTAGGAGCTGGATTGGCACATCCTAGAGGCACGCGTTCCGTGTCACAGCTGCAGCATCAGCCCTCCTACACCTACCCAGAAGACCGTCGGGCTTCGAGCGAGGCTCATCATGAGAATACATTCCGTTGAGAACTGATTCGAACGGCGCCTTTGTGCGCGGCTCCAGTGCAAGAATCGCGTCGCAGCAGCACGACCTTCTCCTGTTTGCACCGCGTTTCGCTGCGTACGCATACGAGCTCACGGCCAGGAACACTCAGTCTGTCTCTCCAAATCGAAGACGATCCGAATCGTCAATGGCCTAACGGCTCTCCGAAGGGCGTGTTCGACGGTGATCACGTCTGCTCTGTATCAGCATCGGGTCACGGATCCGGAGCATCTACCTTCAATCGGCCCGAGATATTCCTCGTTGTTCGCATTGCAAGGTATAAGTATATCGCGCATCCGTACCCAAACCAGTGGTCGGCATGAAGAATCTTTCGAAAATGTGATCAATCACTCCGTCGAATGAATTCGATTTTCTCACCGCATTCTTTCGTCGAGGGTCCCGGAACCTCGATAATAATGACCTAGAGCTTGGAATCCCGATCGCAGAGTTGGGGAGAGCGGTCCATAATCGCGCTATCCGCATATCGATCTTTGATTCAGCTCCGCCTGGGGTGAGCGTGAGACGCGAGAAGAGCTCAAATTATCATGACCTTGGCATTCGGCTCCAAACGTAGAGCATCATAAAAAGCCCATTGGAAACGGAAGAATGACATAGGTCAAGGTTCAGAGAGACATCCATTGTGTTAACATTACTCCATACCGCTGCTAATAATATTTGGGTCTTCAACTAATAAGAGAAATTAGGTACTCTCCCTATCCAGACCGGAAGAGGCATGCGAGAGCCAGCCATTGAGTGGTCAGCGTACATGTGGTGATGCACAGCGGGGGAAAGCGAAGGGTCTCGAGTCTCGAGGGTTGAGAGTTTATAGAGCAGCGGTGCAAGGTCGTCTCGGCGCCCGTCCAGCACTTGCAGGACTCTGCTCGCATAGTTTCGAGCAATTAGGTAGATTTTCGTTGGAGCGTTCCAGGAACCATTGTATTCAACATAATGGAATGGAATCGAGCGAAGGCAGGCGAATGGTTGCAAACCCCGGTCCTGTACTCGGAGCACATGTCAACTTTCTGTCCCGATGGCGGCTGTCAGATTCACTTCACGTCCCAGAATCGTGCGTCGAGAGCTCTCGTTCCGGATCTACGAGCGCGAATTGGAGCTCCCGTCAGATTCTATTCCATAATCTTATACTAGTACAAGACGCCTTTCCGACACAATGTGCGAGTCTGCGACACCGGTCACACGTCCGCTCTCCGGGCAACGCGTCACTCCAACGAGCCGGTCGCTAAGCCAAGCACCCAGCCAGCCCCTCCACGATCATCACTGTCACCGCCACTTTCACCGCGAGATGGTCTCGAAGTAAACGAACCGACCGAGTCACTTAGTTGGCAAATCAAATACTACACGGAGAAAACGCTGTACGCAGCGGTCATGGCTGAGCATGAGTCATAGCTCGGAACGATGGGGACTTGTTCCTCGGAGGAGGCACAGGAGACTTTTCTCCGTCCCTCTCCATAGTCCCACGCTGTACTCAAACGTTTTTCCTCGCAATCAATCAAGCGAATGGCTTCGTTGAACGGGTGGGAGAGAAGGAGTCGGCCTAAACAGAAAACTCCTACCACGATTCCTGCATGTACATAGATCCCACTACGAGGATGTATCGACAGCGTAAATGTGTTTTGGAGGGGAATACTCGAGCATGACACGCGTAATCGAAGCCAAAACGGAGGGAGCAAGGCAGCTCAGTGACTTCCAAGTTCAATGTTCTCCGAAAAACTCTCTTGTCAGCCGCTCCACCGCCGTTTACGATGGCCCTAACGAGATACT
This sequence comes from Galendromus occidentalis, assembly GCF_000255335.2. NCBI lineage: Eukaryota > Metazoa > Arthropoda > Arachnida > Mesostigmata > Phytoseiidae > Galendromus > Galendromus occidentalis. Next base: position 594,894 of record NW_003804370.1, read on the forward strand.
GCCAACGACGACATCGTAGGTGCATGCGCAAAGAATGCTGCCATCTTCCTGGGTACTGGTCGCCGCTCGCTATTTCATCGCTAGGATCAGAGGATCTCACAAAGAATTATGTGCGCAATCATTTCTAGTGAGGATTCATCGTGGCGTCTGACAGCTGCATTGGCGAGCCTGTTTGCGATCTCAGAAGGAGTTCTGGCGTCATTTTAATCATTGCGAGGAAGATCACGATTGCGGGAATCCCGGCTGACTCAGAGAGCTCCGCGAGGCGGCTTCAGCGGCCGGCGCCCCTGGGCTCATTCCTCGAACCGCCGTGGTCCAATCTTTCACTATCTCGCGTGTATCTGCCCTCGGAAGAGGAACATCCGCAAGCGAACCCAATGTTCTTTGGGCTCTGAGACTCCTTCGAGTTCCGATTCGCTGGATTCTTGGGGGACTCGAGCTGATTACGAATTTTGTTCTACTCGCATCGATGTTCAATCCTCTTCCGGACGAAGGCTATGCCGAGCTCGTGAACAATATCGCGATTTCAGCGCAGTCATAAAAAAAACAGCACATGAATATCACATGACAAATGCTGGGAGGACCGACTCGGCAACTTGTACGCAACGAGCTACGGCATCATCACTACCGCAGTGTGAAGATCGATTACCCTAAAGCGTCTCAGGCAACGCCGTTGAATTGGTCTCATTAACTGCTGCCGAATCGACGAATCGATCCCAGATTCGTGGCACTGTCACCATTCCTTTCCCTCGGATTCGAGCGTCTAGGACAATAACTGACTGAAACCAGACAGTGCCATAATTAACTACAGGGCTCCCCATCGGAAAGAGAACTCACCACAAATTGGAGCTTAAAAGAGCATCATGACGCTCATTCATCACAACCTTTTTGAACCTCATCAATCAAGAGCGATGTCCGTCACGGCGGAGCTTGAGAACGGCCGGGCGACGTGGGTTCTAACGTTGATGGTAACGTTGGAGGCAGCGGCGTCAACATGCCAAGCGTCGACGACAGGGAGCAAAAACAGAAATCAAGAAAAGACCCGATAGGTTCCGACAAAAAGCTCCTATCAAGACGCGTCCAGCAGCAACATTTACCGGCAATCGAAGTCTGACCGACGATGAGCGACAGTCAGTCACACGAAACAAAGCTCAAATAGCCCGATAGTCGGTCAGTACTAAGGTGAAATGAATCACTGCTAGTCGAGCGACTCGATGTCGGACGCTCTGCGGGTAGATATCACACCGGATTCACAAACAAAAGCAATTCATAGGTGAAATCGAGCGCAGTCGAACATTGGGCTCGTTCGCTCCTTTCGAACGCTGCTGCCTCCTCAAACGCGCATCGCGCGCATGCCGCTGATGACGATGATGATTATGATTGATGCTACGAATTGGACGACGAAAAATGATGATAATGTTGCGCATGGGCAACAGATCGCGAGTCTCGAGTCGCACTGGGCGGAGACAGACATTCAGTAAATGTATCTTCAGTAAGCGATTATTGTTAAAAAAAAACTATTTTCCTAATGTACCCCTCGGCCGGACGTCATTGGTCTTGTTTTCGCTACGCGGTAATGACGTTCAGGAGCCGTCTCTTTGACGAATGTGACATGTAACGCAAGTCGAACAGCTGTTCAATCCGTCCAACGGCGTGAGATTCGAGTTTGCTCGATCAGTGTCCCTGATGTATCACCGACTGATAGACTTTCCGAATGGATCGACAGGCTTGATACGGAATCGGAGCCGATCATGGTAGGGAACTATCACAAATGAAGCTGACGTCGTGGACGTACGAACCTTTGCGAAGATTCTCCCAGCACTACTCAGACCGGTGAACACGTCTTTGCGGTAGTTGCTGATGATGCGGCCGTTGTTGCAAGCAATATCGCTATTGAAAGTGTAGCAGAAAACGGTGTCACTGTGGGTCGAGTTTTCGATAATCCTCATTTTGTCTAGCGCGCTCTTATTCTTGCTACACTTGCTAGAGACGCAGCAGGATCCGGTGCAGGATTCCTTAGTGTTCCTGTTCAACTTTGGAGAGCATGAGGGAGAAGACGTTTCCATGATGTCCGGGAGAGTAGACCGCAGCTGTTGTCGATGCCGTCACAGTTCCACCCGTACGCACTGATCACGTTGTTCTTGACGATCTCCGCAGAACGTAGAGCCAAACACAGACTTGAAAACTGTGATCCGAACACATCCGACGTAGTAGGCTGATGCTTCAGTATCCCCTCGCGGTATATCCAAAAAGCGCACTCGTGTGACGAACACTCGATGTCCGAGGACGGGGCCCGAGAGTTTCTGGTTTGCCCACGTTCCACGAGCGCGATGGGATTTCGAAAGGTTGAGCTCTTTGGAAGAGACCACAACGCCACTTCGAACCGAGGATCCGATCACCCTCTGGTGTCAAAATCGTCTCTCCGATGATTCGGAAGGGATCGAGCTGCTTCTCGTCGGCAGACCTTTCGGTGGTCGTTCATGCTTCTTCTGTGAGTGCAGTAGTTCGAAATGTCGTTGCCTATGGGAGGATTCTCATCGGAAGCAGCGTTTCGTGGGTCGCTTCATGCGTTGCCTCTCGGGTCAGGAACAGCATGAAATTGAAGTACGTTCGCACTACGCAACAGGAAAACACCTGAATGGCCACAGCTTTTGATTCTGGTGGTGCTGTTATTGCAGTCGTTGCTGTTCACGATGCTATCGTCGCGGATGAGAAGGATCGTTCACAGATTCACGTTATGAGAGTTCCCTCGACGCTGAACTTAGTCATCTTATTTCGTCCCGTTCTTATTCCGTCGAACAGATATCGTTGCTGCCCCTTACTGAACTCGGCTCGAGTTGACTAATTGGTTTCAAATTGCACTGCTGCCATAATTGATGCAGCAGCGATTGTTGACGGTGGGGATGATGGTGCTACTGCTGCTGCTGCTGCCACTCAATCTTGAGCTCGCTCCAGCCAGTGTATCCTCGACGGCCGTCCACACTGAGCCCGAAGTCTCGGTCAGGCTCCGATACGTCAAGGCAGCCGTCAATCGTAGGTAGTCAGTCAGTTGGACTATCAGCAGCAGCAGAAGGAAGACGGCGGCAGACGACGAACAGACAGCCTTCTCCCTTTTTCTCCTCTGGTTTCCTCCTTTCAGCTGTCGCGGTGTTCATGCCTGTCGTCGTCACCATCGCCGACCATCGGTGTAATTTCGCTGCTATTGTCGCCGTCCTCTTGTGGTTGTAGCTGTCGCCGGCGGTGCTGCTTCTGGCACTCTCTACACAGCGGCTCTGCTAGTGCGCGTTTTAACGTGACTTTGAGGTGGTGGTTGTGTTGTTTACGATTGTGGCAGCGGTAGCAGCCGCCGCCGTGTGGCAGCAGCAGAGACGTATAGAGAGAGTTTTACTTGAGTGTGCACTAGGGGCGCTGTGGTCGCCCCGCTGCTTCTAGCAGACGAACTTCTAGCGCGTGATGAAGAGAAAGTGGGGAACCGACCGCCCCCCTCTCGTCATTCGGATAGAATTCGATTCAGAGTACACGTCCCTCGCGGAGCATTTGTTTCAGTAGGATCCTCGGAACACATAGCATGCATTAATACGATCTCTGAGTTCGAGGCGGTATGAAACTCAGGTCATCGGGGAGGTCCATGGCCTTCTTCCCTCCCCCTGAGCACGCCACTGGACAGAGGATGAATATTTTTGCATGACGAGCTGTTCATTGGCATACTTAGCAGGTCAACAACTTAGTTACGTGCCTGCTGTGGGCCCAAGCCCGTGCAACTACCTAATTCCTTGCGGGGAGCCAAGTCTTGAGCACGAGATCGTGCTCCAGCTTGTAAATTGTTGTGCCGAGTCAAGTCACGGTGTTCTGAATTGACGAAGACGAACAACTTCCGGCCTCCTTGCTTTCGGTTCGCTTCTCGGCGAACTTCTTATCTTTATCCTGACGTTGGTGAATTCAATGCTGGTAACATCTTCGAAGTGCGCGACAATTCTACCGCTTGAACTTACCTGCCACCTGCACCGAGCCTAAACTCGTGGGCCGTGACCGAATCGGGGTTCCCCGTCGATTGGATCGTTTGCGTCTAGAGCACGGCCGCGGTCTCGCGCATCGGGAGTGGAGAACACTCAATCTGTCGACCGGTTGGTAGAAGACTTGAAAATCCATGATTGAGCCTTTGAGCAGCACGAATTCCGAAAGCGGACATCTATCGGTTGCGAGCGAAAGACCGACAAGAGAAAGGAAATGCCTCGTTTTGGGAGATATGATAGTACATACACTCCGAAAAGTTTCTGGACAGAAGACGAGCTTTCTGACATGAAAACAGAGCAATAATTGGAGACTCGCGCGACGCTCTGAAGTTCCCGTCAGAAATTTCTTGCGCCGCATCAGCTACATATAGAAAATGGATGCATGTAGTGATGATGCCTGAATGTTGATCGATGCTGTCGTGCTCACCGAACTCTCCCATTCAGACTTCGTTGGAGACCGTTCCCACTACTTCCCAGTTGATCGATGACTAGAAAAAAAGCCAATCCCCGTCTCTCGCATCTGCATCGATCCCCGCATTTACGACAGCCCAAGTTTAAAGCGGATGCATATCACAGCACATTACGCGAGTGCCATGCGGGCCAGAAAGCCGTACCATAGACCGATGGCACAGATCCACGTCCACGTTCACTCCCCCATTCACTTTGCGGACATCGTCGGCAGAAGAGTCAAGAGCGCGGCTCTTCCTTATTTCCTTCTCCCACAAGAACATGTCCGGGATGCCACTCGATGATCCTACTTCTGACACAACTTCCAAGTGGAATGCTCCAGATATCTCGGGATGCTTCTCGAGGACCTTCTCCGGAAGCTGGGTTGCAACCCTGAGTCCGTCTTTCCCCCAGAAACGAAAGACAATGTGTCGATCGAAACCAGCAGGCTCTCTACTCCTCCCGGGACCGAGATGAACGCCGGGGATTCCGTCATGATAAAGACTTCGTCACACCTCTGAGTGAACTCCAAAAGATGTCCGGAATTTCTGACAATGAGTAAAAGGCAGCGATTCCGACTGCGAATCGAATTTCCGCGCGATTTCTATTCCTGGCACGAAGTCTCGCATCGGCACGAGCACGAGCCCAGGCTTCGATCGGTTTCCTCCTCAGCCAGTTTTCTCTGAGCGATCGTACCTACATGGATGATCAAAACCCGAGTGCTGCCTACCACGGAAATTGTGGTTGGAGTATTAAATTAATCCCACGGGACGGGTCAATAACATGAATAGAAGTATCCGCTTGCTATTTCTGCGCGTAGATTGTCCCTTTTTCGGGATGAAGATTGAAGATTTCCTCTCATGAGGCAACTATTATTCGAGGGGTTTAAGAGGTAGATTTGAACGGGCAGGAGAAGAGATGATTCTGCGCGTAGTGATGACGGATTCGGATTTGAATCATGCAGCGAAACAGGAAGCCTCCAAATATCGCTCGCCCAATGTTAGACTCTTGCTGAAAGAATGATCATTGTTTCAGCAATTCGGATGGTAATCGACGGGCGGCTGCCTTCATCAAGCAGCTGATCTCGGCGGAGGTTCAAAGGGGAAATGCAAGACTTATCCCTGGCGGGGTCTTCCAGAGTGGAGCCCTTGGGGAACTCAGTTTCCAGGGAGGCGGATCTATTCGGGAACTCTTAAAACTGTTTAACCGCATTCTTCGTAAATAAACTAAATGTCATTCGGATGTTCATTGAATGTATTTTCCCGAGTCTGCCTGTTTCATTTTTCCCAACTCATCACTTCCCGAAACTCCCTGCCTTAGTCCCAATCTACCAGGGACCTGACACTGTCAAGCGTCCCGCAAGTGAGAAACCGTGGCTTGATGATTCGAGAATCTTATTCACCGAAACTCCGGAAATCTCAAACGAGTTGGTGTCTTCACTAGTCACCGGCCACCACGACGCATAGAATTACCGGCGCGCGGCGCGGCTTCTCGACGTTGATACAAACACAGGTGTCTCACCAGCTCTCGCACTCACTCTCGCTCCGTATCCAAAACAAAAGCAGACGATGCGAGTCGGAGGGAAATATCCACGCGCGCGGCGAGGTCTCGAGCTCAAAGATATCGGTATCCTTTCGCGGAGCCTTCGAGGGTCTGTATCTGTAGGAACGGCTCCACCTCGATAGTCTCAGAGATGCTCCCCCGGGAGCGCCAAAGACGTTTCTTGCTCCGACGCGCTCCGATCCTCGATTGAAATATGCTACGGCGAGACGGTTGAAATCCGGCAGCGGCTGTCGCTGTCAAATCCTGGAATCGTCGTGTGAAATCCACCACGCCGGGTCTGGTTGGATTCTGTTCTCGATCTTGAACGATCCTTGAGAGGGAACTCTGTTCCGCGAAAAGAGAGTCACCGCTGACACCTGGGCGCAGGGCTCCGATAGAAGTATTCCTCAGCCACAGCGAGACATGAGTGCCCCGTACGCCCCTTCCGTAAGCGGGAACACTCCATTCTCCGCACTCTGCAAACATCTTGAGCTTATGCAAAGCCGTAGGCAGACGAAAGCTCAGAAGCATGTCAAAGAAGAATTGCTTGTGAAGTACATCAATGGTTACCGGGATATGTGGCCCCAACTGGAGAAAGTACTGAAGATCACCCTGACGCCGCAGCAGAAAGGAGAAGATATATTCCAGGTGAGCGGTGGCTTGGAATAAGTCTCGTGTTCTGAGGAATCAGTGGACATGAACTCCGGGATCTCGATGTCCTAATCTCCACATCGCAATGTTTTTCCAGCTCATACGGCTCCTACTTCCGAATCTGGACAATGTCCGAGGAGCTTACCACATGAAAGAGACCATGATAGGCAGAGAATACATCCGACTGACTGGTCTCAGCCAAGAAACCAGGAAGGCTCAAGAGATCTTGAATTTCAAGCGTTCCGATCCCTCAGGCAAACGATTCGGCTTCCGCAAAGGTTTCGAAACGCTCGTCTTCGAAATTCTGAAGAACAGATCCAACATGAAGAGCAGTGAGCTCTCTATACAGAAAATCAATGACATACTCAACGAAATGACGAAGAGCAAGGACGCAGCTCAAACACAACTGAAGTTCCTGTTTAGTCATTGCGATCCTTTGGAACACAAATGGCTCATAAGGATAATCCTTCGACATTCATTGAATATCAGGAAGAGCACGTCTGTGGTTCTCGGCGCACTCCATCCGATGGCAGAAGAGATGTATTCAGTCAACCGGAACTTAGAGGACATCTGCATGACTCTGTACGACGCGGAGCTGGTCGTAAGCAGACCGAAAATCGGTCTCGGGAAGCCTTTCGGCTTCATGCTGTCAGCTCGCTCGAACCTCGCAAGCTTAGAGTCCGACATGGGTCACTCCGAATTCTTGATGGAAATCAAGTTCGACGGAGAACGAGTCCAATGCCACAAGAATCAAAACGAGTTCAGCTATTATTCCCGAGGCTACAACGAATACAGTGCCACATATGGAACCTCGGGCCAACACGACAACAGTTTGAGTAGCTATTTGAGCCGCGCGATAGATCCTCATGTCGTAACGTGTATCTTCGACGGAGAAATGATGTCGTACGACGGTATCAGCAAGAAATTCGTTCCGAAAGGCCGAAGTCGCGATCTCAAGAAGATCAAGACCGACGACGTGTCACACCAGCCTTGTTACATGATATTCGATCTGCTTTACTACAACGGGAAGGTTTTCACGGATAAGCCTCTGCTGGAACGCCGGCGGGTACTCGAAAATTTATTGACGCCAATCGAAGGACGGGTTCAACTGTCCGCTGCGCGTTCCGGACTAACGAAGGACGAAGCTTTGAAATTTATGAACGAAGCAACCTCGAATCTTGAGGAAGGAATCGTTATCAAAAAAGCTGATGGGCCATATGTTCCCAACGAGCGCGATGCGGGATGGCTGAAGCTTAAGCGAGACTATATGAACGAAGGGGTTGCAGATCTCGACGTGATCATAGTCGGGGCATACTACGCCGCTGGAAAAACCGCAATTATTTACGACAGTCTCCTCGTGGCCGTCGCTGAGGATCCGGAGACGTCATCAGATCCTCCGAAATATTTTTACAGCTTCGGTCGAGTTCATTCGGGTCTTTCCGAAGCTTTCATGAAGGACCTTTTGGGGAAGACCGGTGACGCTTGGAAACCATTCAACCGGGATAAGTGTCCCACTTGGCTAAAAATGTCCTCCATGGCTAACTGTCCCAATGTGATCATTGAGCCGAAAAGCTCGGTGATTCTGACGGTCAAAGCGGCGGAGCTAGTTCCAACGAAATCTTTCATGACCGAATGCAGCATGCGGTTTCCGAGAGTGTCAGCCCTCAGATTTGACAAACCATGGAAGGACTGCATGAGGTACTCGGAGCTTGCGAAACTATACAGGGAAACCAAGGGAACTATGACTGCGGGTGATTTGAAGATCGACCTGGAGACGAAAAAGGAGCAAGTGAGGTCTGGGAGAGGCAGGAGTCCGCAGCGGAAAATCAAAGTGCAATTGGAAAGGAAGGTTAGATCCATCTCTATGCTCCGATAAGCTGTCGGTGCGCGAGTTATTCGCAGCACATGAATTAAGCTGCTACACCATGAGGTCGGGAGGATTAAATTTCTCTTCCATTTTCAGCTCACGCCAGTGAAGCGAGTGAAGAGCGACTTTCTTCTCGGGAAAGAATTTTGCATATTCGCGGAGAAATCTGTCCGCAGTGCTCTGGAGAAGGCTGTCAGGAGACACGGCGGAACCTGTGTGCTTCTCCCCAGACCTTCAACGTTCATGGTTGTTGCTGATAGGCTTTCATTCCGGATCAAGACCATACTCGAAACACGGGACGTTGCGAAGGTGAGTTCTTGGGGGTTGAAGCGGAAGATGACGTGAAGCATTATCAGTTATCAGCATGATCTACTGATATGCGCTGCTGACGACGTCCCGCATCCACTCGGTAGGTGTCCTGGCTCGTAATGTGCATCGATACCCGCCGTATACGAGATCCATGGCCGGCAGACTATTTGGGGATGACCGACTCGACGAAACTCAAACTACGAGACGATTTCGACCGTTACGGAGACTCCTACGATTGCGTGAGTATTGTGTAGTCGTCTCTGGAAGCGATTCATTTAGCTAGCTTTCACGGGAGACCGAGAAACTGAGAGCACAGGACATTTGGGAGGAACCTTTCTGCCTCCACAGAACGTCAAAGAGCTCATGCTGAAGAACATCATGGAAGACATGAATCTCGAAGCCACCAGCTATGCAAACGCGTGGGCACCGGGGAAAATATTGCCGCAACTCCACGAGCGATATCAGAGAGCGTTCTGTAGGGAATCAGGCTTCGGATTCGCCGGCAAAACGTTTTTCTTGGCCACCGAAGTAGGAATCCATTGGAAACTTCGCATCATGGCCGCAGGGGGTGTCATCACGGCTCAGATGGAGGCGGCGGATTTCGTGGTGGAATGCTCGAAAATGCGCGGGGGAGATGACGATCCCCATGGAAGATACAAAACACTTGGATGGCTTGAGGAAAATCTCGAGGCCTTCTGATCGACTCCTCCTGGGAACCGATACTCTGGGCAGGCGCCGCATGATTCCGAGGCAAGGTCAAACTTCGGTCCCTTTTCGTTCTACTCTTCAGCGGCTCGTCAAGTCCTTTAATCGATGAGTAGGAGCGATTGGGACTAGTCCTGCCGGATCCACTTTCGCTGCGAATCAGTCTTGAGTCTTGAGGCTCAAGAGGCGAGTATATTAGGTTTAAGAATAAATGTTATCGTGCGATCGCGCGAAGTCGATCGTTCTTCCTGTGTGCGTGATCTTCTTCCTCGAGGGTTTGGCTTCTCAGATCCACAGACCTGGGAAGGATCTCTGAGGGGTCGTATGATTTCGTAGGGCCAGGTGGCGCACGCTCGGAACCAATGTCCGAACAAATTTCTCGTCTGCATGTTCACTTGTTTCGTATTTCTCTCATTCGATATGTTCTCACGATCGAAATTCAAGCGGAGCTTCCGCTGCCCACTGCCGAGCGGAAAACCCGAACAGTCACTTCGGCTCGATACTTGAATTTTGACCAAATCTCGGGGATGTAATTATAGCCACTTTTAGATCCTCTTCTATATGAGTCATCAAAAGCGTGATCTCCATAGTTTGGAATTTACCCAGATCGATCAGATCGGTCAGTGCGCTCCATTCGCCATATGGTCCTCATAATTATAATGATTAAAAATTAATATCATGCAGTGTGAGCTCCCCACAACGAGAATGGTGGCGCGCCATCAAGAATGGTTCGTTGAAAAATCGTACGTCATAGCGAAAATCTGTTCTAAGGCGGTTCGCTCTAAGTCTTATAGTGTAAGAGATTTTAGTGCAATGATTAACGAACATTCAGTACCCCCATATGGTGCCCGCCCTCCTTGAGCTGCTTCCAAACACGGAGATCTATGCGTTTATCCGAAAAGGTTCGTTGGTAGAAGCCAACGCCAGGCCAAGAATGGTCGCGTAGAAAACAACGTGATCCCTGTTCTATCCATCTGTGTGTGTTACTGCTGCTCCTGGTGGTGCCTGCTATTGGCTGCGACGGCATTCTGCCTTTAGCTGTGGTGGTGTATGTGTCGGATCTGAAGCCAGAAGCCAAAAGAGTTGTTGTCTGTTCCCTGCATCGAAGTGAAGATTTGACGCCGTGCCGTGCAAACTCCGAGCAAGCCGCCAGGCACAGGATTCGAGCAGCAAGCGTTTTGACATTCCGCGAACGGCTTGCGAGCGAAAAACTACAGAGCAATGGCCTGCGCCACGCTGAAACGCCACCTCGATTGGGATACCTTGCCCGGACTCGCACCTCGGCAGGCAAAACGTCGTCGTTTCGTTCCATTCACGGCTGTTGCATCGCGTCAGAAGGAAACGGCCTCAGTGTTCCAGGACGCAGCGCCCAAACTCACGCCAGGTAAATCGATTTAAACTCTACCCCGAGATTCTTAGGCCGCACGCATCCCGTTAGGGCTACGGCCACTTCAGTCGGTGGTAGTGCTGCGTACCGGAAGCCGAGAAACGCTTCCGAGCCATCGGTATAGGGGCCCCTCTCGGATGATTCGAGTTTGTTCAAAGCGATATCGGGGAGAAACTGCACGATTTCCAAGCGACATGCCCTCAACTCAACTTGTTGGCCAAGGCCTATCACGGCCCCCAGAACCGCGTAGCCCTGAATCATAATGGACGCGGCCCAGCGTTTGTTCTTCTCTCTCGTGGTCTTCTGAGCCGTGGAGCTGGGGCAAGCACAGATAATTCATGCAGAAATCTTCAATTTGAGAGCTCCTGAGCCTCGTCTTGGGTAGTTCTGGGAATTCCAGCGAGGGAAGCGACTCGATCAAGCATAGGAGCATCAATCAGCTGTTCCCAGCAGCGTTGATGATGATAATGTTGTGAGTCCGCTGTTTGGTTGTGGGAAGCGAATCACGATCGGGGCGTGTTTCAAAGACGGTTCTCGGATTCGCCCTCCGTCGATAGATGCGCTGCCGCGTAATTTTGTTTCGAAAAGACAGGACTCGACTTCTCTCAGTCAGTCAGAAGAGGCGTGCGAGGAGTCAATGGCGACCGGAAGGGTGTTCTGCTCGAGAGTCTGCCGCTTGTGCAAACTCTCGTCGACAGCCGTACCCCACCGAAATTGCCAGAGGGAATATCGAGTATCGTCCGGAAATCATCCAGAGCCCTCGGGATCACGATCGCTTCTCTGACTGAGTAATCAATTATTCTTACAGAATTCATCGCCTCCTCTGTGTGTCACGAGGTCCGTCTTCTACAGAGACGCAAGCAGCTGCCACCCTTCAGCCTCAACTCCCCACCGTCGTCTCCGACGTCGGCTTCAACTTCTGGAGCTGAGTCCAGCAATAGTAGCACCCCCCTGTTCACCTTCAAACAGGTGAGTCAGGCATCGCTCAATTAGTACCTGGCAAAGCTGTCGATTAATTCCAGCAGACATCCGAGATTTCAATCTCGAGGCGAATCAAAAGCAGTATCCGGAAAAAACTCCTCCGACCCGAAGGGATGGGTGAAGAAAGACGCTATATTCATCCGCATGGATGCTGTCTGATATTGTGCCTCCGTCGAAGAGCATGCCATCGATTTCTTCTCCCTCGATCGAACGGTCGCCCCATCGTGTGTCCTAGCAATCTGAGGTCCCAGCCCTGCTTCTCGTCACTACGTGAACGGTCAGATACAAGTTTTTCAATTGCAGGTCAACATGATTTGCGAGCGGATGGTACGGGAGCGTGAGGACGAGCTCCGCCAACACTATGACAAAGTGCTCAACGACAAACTCGCGGAACAGTACGATGCCTTCGTCCGCTTCACGCAAGACCAGATCCACAGGCGGTTCGCCAACGAGGCCGCTCCTTCTTACTGCTCGTAGAAATTCCGCCGTCAGGACAAAATCGATAGAGTTCAATACAAGCCACCATATGAAGAGAAGATACAGTTAAACACAATGTCGACAATCAATACGTCAGTCCGATCATTTGATGGGTCGGGCTACCGTTCGCTTTGTCGACATTGCAGCCACCAGCTCTCTACTAGGACATTTCAATAGTAATTTGGGTAGCCGTTGAATATTATTACGATCACCATTATAACAAACCAGCGGGGCGACATGCATACGAACGATTTTGTACTGCAATGTACAACGACACGAGGTCCTGATGCGTGTGGCTGCCGGAAATTTTCGGAAACGTGAGGAGTTGAAACGAAGCGAATCGGTGTGTCATCAACAAGTTTACCTGATGGACAAGGGCCACATGAGTGATAAATGTAACAACAGCTGATACGAAATCGAAAGTTATGAAGTATGAGCAGATGAGACTGTCTAATCGTGGCCTTAGCGGCGTTTCTCGGTCATTGCACGCTTCGTGCATCAAAACCGATCGATTCGAGGTGGATTGAGATGTCATGGGTTAATTTGGCATTACGAGGAGAAGAAGACGACGGGACAGGGGAAGTCGGGGGGGGGGGTGTCTATGAGGGATATCAGAGATTCAAAGGGAATAATCCTCCGAATGCGGTTCTCGGTGTTCAAGAGAAGCAGCGAAAAGCTACGAATCGGCGGTGCGGAGTCTCTGTCGCTCGCTTCTGGCTCACGCCCGTTGTCGGAGCCGAAGGTATTCATCATGCGCGAGCGACGCAAAACTTCGACGAAACCTCTTGAACCGAGAGAAACGCATTCTCGAGAGCAGGGTTGCATTTCAGGGACCTCGAGCGGAAACGCAGCTCCCGGGGTACCTGATTCCAGATTACTTTGTTCCTTTGGGTCGCTTCCCATGCCTTGATGAGGCATTATACGAATTATTTTCCGTCCCGCGGCGTCTGAGGACTAGTGCCTAAGAATGTTTTTGCTTTTTCACGCTGAGTGACATCCGTGTCGTAGTGCTTCATCGCTGCCCTTCCCCATACCTACCTTCACCTATCGTAGAGAGTTTCTTCCGGAAACTTTCATCGGAAAAAGTGTCGTTGCGAGATCGTATGTCGCTCGCGGATTTCAATAATCGAGTGCCGAACACGGAACAACAAAACTCCGCAATAGTTCTAGCAGCACTCTTTTTATATCATTACCTAAATCAATGCAGATGCCCCGTTTGATTCCCATCGGTAGGGACCTTATCGATGCTCTTTGAAAAACCGCTGAAAAAGGACGCTAGAGAAAACAAATCCCTCCCCAACCACTTGTCACGAGCTCCGGTTGGCGCGTCTCCGCAGGGTCCGCTGTCATGATCTCAGGGGGTGCTAAGTCGATAGTCTTTGACGGTAGTATGGAAAAAGGAAGGGTCTCGGGTCTGAAGATGGAAGTATTAGATGGAATTCAACGAAAAACTACCAGGATTAGAAAGCAAAGAATGGGGTGAAACTAGGTCCGGGAACTTGCGCGGTAGAGCTAGGTCACCCCGTCTGAAAGGGTAGAGTCGGGCTGAAGTTCTCCGCATATTGTGGCAACAAATCCGTTTGAGGAACACTATGGATGTCCAGCGAGGCGGGACTTCCCTGTCTTCATACGGTACACTGTACAGAGACGGCAATGAAAAATATGCAGTAGAAGACAGCAAGCAGCGACTCAAATGGAGAGATCCACCATCGAAGGGGTCGCTAGTATTTCTATGCACAGAAGAGCAGAAGTTGAAGCTATACAACTAGGTGAATGAAGCAGGAAACATTTTGTAAATATATCATAGGGAAAAATAACGAAACTTACCAACAACCTACGAACTACGAACTCCAACAAGCAACCACCAACACCTGGAAAGAACAGAATCGCCGAAACGAATGAAGCGTTAATAGATTATTCGAAGAGATATTCAAAGAGAATGTGGGAGAGATGCATAACCTTCGAGGGTGAAAATCCCTGAAGAAACATTTCAAGAGGAAGCAACGCGGAATCCGGAGCGAAGCAAATATGATCCTCTGAAGATTGGGCTCTCATTATCAAACACCGATTCGTCGGTATTCCCCGTGCGCTGCGCTGTGTGAGGAGTCAAGTTCGACGAATCAGCTCTGAGCGTCGGAAGAGATGCTCGAAGAATACAGTTCAAAAATGCGATCATTCTGTGAACATGATGTAAAATAAGAAGAGTTCGGCGAAACAACGAATTCGATTGCGGACGGGCGTAGCATTTGGTTGATCAACGGTCAGATGAGATCAAAAAGCTTTCGTATCAACAACGTTGCTGATGTCTACTCGAAGATGAAGTTTGGATCGATAAGAGAAATGTTCAAAACCTTTCAAAAACGATGCAGATGATGAAACAATAAATTTTGTCTACTTTACCCGACTTCTGTATACAATGCCTCTTATTCTTTCGACAATTAGACCGCAAAGATATCCTGATTTCGAAATCATAAAACATTCCCTATCCAAGCGAGTCGACTCCGCTTGCAGTTTCGCAGGGAGGGGGCCTCGAAAGGGATCGAATTCCAGAATTCTGCTCAAATCCCTCATTCGGGATCCATCGATCGGACGGGGAGGAGATCGCAGATCTGCTATGGAAGATAAAATTAGGATTCGAGGGCTTGTCGCTTCGGGCGCCGACTTCGTGGGCCGTGAGTTCGACGATTCTCCGTACTCATGGTAGAATCCAAGGCCCCCACGTAGGCACAGCTCCGACTCGCGACCAGTCCGCCACTGGTAGAGTCGGCGGAAAATTTCCGATTGAGCTTGGAAAAATTGTGATCAGGTCGACGGGAATTCATTCGAAACACGAAAATCCGAGTTGGTCCACCAAACTCAGCTCGATGCTCATCGCTGCACATGCCGTTGGAATGCGCAGCGATCACGCGTGTCATGGTGCGGATCACATTGAGCCGTCCAAGTGTCGATCACATTCCATTCTCAGCTTCCACTTAGTACACTATCGAGCTCGGAACTGACCCAAGAGAATAGTCGAGAAACCTATTCGAGGATATTTGGTGACTCGGAACGCCATCAAGCTTGCCCCTGCGGAAGGATTCAGGTTCTCCCATCGCCCTGTGAGAATAGATTCCGGTCCCTTGGAAGCTGAGACTCTCTTCAGTCCAAGTAGATGTGATTATCCACTCTCTGGTTGTACAGAATGTCCCATCCGCTCGTCGCTGCTCATGTTTCAGCATCGATCATGGATCATGGCTCTCGCCGTTCTCCTCCACCAGCAAGCGGGAGACTTGGGTTCAGCAAATGGCAACGGAACTCGACTCCTCCGATCATGAGCGAATGGGAAGCTCCCATGAGCTCCCATGAGCTCCCATGAGCTCCCTGCACCCCGCGCAATTATCGCTTGGATAGAAAAACAGTTCCATTCCGCGCGGCTGTCGAGGATGAGGACGGAAAAATTGTGCTCGAAAAGGGTGAAATTCATTCTAGAGCTCATCAGTCGGATTCAGAAGGGTATCCTGCCTGGTATGGCGCTCAGGCCGGGGGACAATGGCGAGTGTCAGAATTTGTGATTCCAAGCTTTTTGTGCCCTAGTCAGGAGCTGGCACTGATCGAGAGTAGAGGTTCAGACCGCACGAGAAGTAGTGATGAAATACACAGGGATTGATGGTAGGATACAGGATGGCGGACAGTAGTTTATTCTTAGTCTACAAGTTCTTATATACGTATTTCTGGAGTAAGGGTTTTAGGAGAGTACCTATGCTTGAGGTTGACCGTATCTATCGAGTTCTGAGATGTGGGGTGCTAATGATTCTAGGAAGCGGATTCGGAGTGCGTATACGAAGCGGGAGACCGGAGACCGGAGATGCAGACCGGGACCGGGAGATGTCCGGGTGCAGACCGGAGATGTGGACGAGGGATTAGATGTACTCGGGGTTCTTAGAAGACGAGGGTCCGGATGAGACGAGGGTCCGGATGAGACGAGGATCCGGAGTTACGAATAGACGAGGATAGATGCTTCTTTGATTAATGAGGGTGAAGTGTCGATTGATGTGGGGTCGAACTGAGACGGGGACTGAGATTCACCATCTCCACTGTCGTTCATTTCAACAGCGAGCAATCGCAAACCCGTCTGTAGCAATGCCATAAGTCATTCGTCAAGAAACTCAGCGTGGATAGGCATCATCGCTGAGGACGAAATTCGAATCATGGCGGGCTTTGCAAACGGGCAACGCGCTCATGGAGTAGCCAATCACCGCGAAGCTGCTCCGCCAATCACATCGCTTGTTCAAACCTCCAATAGGGTGCTTCAGGGCTCCTAGCGTCACACTGTGTGTACAGCCAGCCCTGACGGACACTTGCAACAGTTCTCCGAGAAAACTTCAAATTTCGTGAGTAAAATCTCCAGATTCCTTATGTGATTCAGTTGCGGAACTTTCAAAGCCTACAAGTGCATCGGAGGAAGCAAAAACCAGGACAAAAGTGTGTCTTTTTCGGCAAATATTGAGCTTTTCGTGGCGAACGCCACGGCTGATCGTCACACTGCCGAGCAAACCATTGCAGAAGCCCACAGGCATCATAACATTGTCGAACTGAGCCCACGAGCTGTCCTCGAATGCCGGTCTCCCTACTTCGCCCCAATTATTCGACGAATCCGGTGCTTCTCGTAGTAGAGTGTTGGGAACTAGAATGTTCTGGAATCCCAATCGAGTGCACCTATTCGTCTTCGTCCAATGATGATGGGCGACTGAAGGACAGGTGGCGCCGTTTCCGCAGCTTGCTTCGGCTATTTACCGATGCTTCCGACTTCGACTGAGGATGAGATATCTCTTTGAATCGTGTCGGGGCAAGATTGGGCGACTCTGTCCCTTTGAAAGACGCCGAAAATATGTGTATTTTCTCGATGCCGAGTTTTGTAGGCTCGTTAGCACCGACAGCCGAGCGATGTCCCGACGTTGGGAGCTCTGACTCATCACTCGCACGGGAGGGACGTCCGCAAGTTCTCGCTTGAATTCCCCGAACTACTCACTCGGTGCGATATCGATCCTCCCTCGAGCGGGTTCTCCCTCTCTCACACTGGAGTCGCGCCCCTATATAAAGAACTTCGTTTTCCGTCTATCCACAGAAAGTAAGAAAACGCCATGGCTCGTACCAAGCAGACCGCCCGTAAGTCTACCGGAGGTAAGGCTCCCCGTAAGCAGCTCGCCACCAAAGCTGCGAGGAAGTCAGCCCCCTCGACCGGAGGAGTCAAGAAACCTCATCGTTACCGTCCCGGTAAGTCTCATCAATGAGCCGTCCCGACTCTGTCTCTATCCGGGTTTCTTGCAAGATGATTATCATGCCTCATATCTCGTGAATTCATGAGCTCTGGGAGCGCGGACGGGGGCAAGGGCGTCATACTTTCGATGGTTTGGCCCCCTCCTAATCCCGAGTTGACCCCGGGCCCCCTCCAATAACAGCCATCAGCTTCATCCCCTGTCTCTGAATAGTCAACGTTCTCCCGACATCTCAAGAGAGAACCGCTCGGCTCCTCTCGACGCAGAACTCTGATCCAAATCTAACGTATTCCATTCTTTGATCCGTCAAGGTACCGTCGCTCTCCGTGAAATCCGTCGTTACCAGAAATCGACCGAGCTGCTGATCCGCAAGCTGCCCTTCCAGCGTTTGGTGCGTGAAATCGCGCAGGATTTCAAGACCGATCTTCGTTTCCAATCTGCGGCTATCGGAGCTCTCCAAGAAGCTTCTGAAGCATACTTGGTGGGTCTTTTCGAAGACACGAACCTGTGCGCCATCCACGCTAAGCGTGTTACCATCATGCCGAAAGACATCCAGCTGGCGCGCCGAATCCGTGGAGAGAGGGCTTAAGCTTGCTGATGCACACCAATGGATCAGTGTCCTGGCTCTCGTGACGGCTGGGAGTTCAATCGTCTCCTCATCTATCATTTAATCGTCGGTCGGTCAAGAATGGAGAGTGAAACCAGGAGCGAAAGCAGAGCTGAAAGATCAAGACCGATGGGAGAATGAGCATGGATGTCTACTTTTAACATAACTATCAGAAGTAACAAAAAAAGAGATAACAATTAGCAAGAACATTAGAGGCTTAGTTACTGCCACTCGGGTCATGGCCGATGACTCAAATTTAGGTAAGAGCAGGCCAACACTGAGTCTGGCGGAAGCCCGAAGCTTCGAAATTCGATCGGAATCCCCCGAAATTGGAGTGGATGTCTTCTCTTCGAATCGGACTAGATACTATCGCCATCTCCGTGGTCCGGATCCGTCTTCGGGCACCGCCGGCTCGTCGCGAAATTGTGGGCGAATCGTAAACAGCCAGCGAAGCAGATGGATGATTTCGATGTTATTTAAATGAGAGCGTGTAGCTTTTTGGTCCTAATGCTGCCTGAGATTTCGGAAGGTTAACGGAATACAGAGGGAATTCGATAAGCGCGTTCTCTCGGTCGCGGAGCACGCCACCGATATTTGGTCCTTTTTGAACGTAAGCAGACATTGAATCTGATACTGCTACACGGATATTATTTCTACCGATACTTATGAGCAGGGAGACGTGTATCTAAAGCTAATAAGATTGAAAACGAAAGAAAAAATCCTGTGGAATCGGAAATCGTCGAATCTACATTGTATATATATATATCTGTCCAGTCCAAGGATAGATGCGGATGTGGAGGAGAGCGTCGTCGAAATAAGGTAAATAAATCGAACATCACAAAAAAAGGATTCCTATCCATCATTTCATCATCATTCATCGCCGCGGGCCGCAGTGGACAGGGTGCTTGGGTTCTGGTTTATCCGTTTGCGTCACGGTCTCTACTTGCGGCCTAGAACACACTAGAGTCTGGAGAATTGGCAGTGTATGCAGAACCGAGTTTGCGGGGGTGATCATCATTCCCTCAGAATGTCCAAATAGCTCTCGAAATGCTGGGGCCGTGGAGGATTTTTCGGATCGCGTTGCGGATCGTCAGATCTTGATTGTCGAAAATGCAGGGGGTCCACCGGGGGTTTAGAACATTCATTCCATAGTCTATTGATAGAGAATGGAACCTGTCCGAGAATTCCTCCGTTGCCCGCTCCACAGTCCGGAGCCCGGAAAGCTGCATTCGGAGAGACCCACAGGTATGTAAATCGACAGTCGTTTCGACAGCTCATGACTCTCCGGCGACGGAACCCCTGGCCTCCATCCGATGAAAGTCGAATCGGGAGGTTAATCACGGCTCTTTTGAACATTCAAGGTCTCTTGATCGGCTCATAACTTGATTCACGTATTTCATCGGGACAGGCATTTCGATCTTCCTGATAATAGGCTAAATAGGATTGTAGATGATGTATAGTTCAAAACGGGTCCGAAATGCAATGCTGTCGGACCCAGTTTCCAAACTGCAAAAAAAGCGAATCATCCACGCGTCGCAAACACCGATCGCTAGAGTATCTCGTCGCATGGATCGACTGAATATGTATTCACTCATTAATTCGAATCATGTGCATATTTATTTTGAGTCCGAATATGAACACTCAGGACTCGGGACATGATAGAGGTATGCATCGATCGATCTCGAAGCTATGAGGAGAGAATATACGGGAACGATTCGGTGTGTAGCGCGGCTGCAAGGAGGTGGCAAGTCTCCGAGCGAAACGGGTGATCCTCAGAATATCGCTGGAACCGGCCGCCTCACAAGCCTCTGACACTTCCCCGCATCGAACATTAAGGCTCTGCGTTCTCTGATCGTTCGTCACTCTACTGCCTTTCCAGACGAATCACTCCATCAGATAGGGGTGTTCCAAATCCAGCTTGATAGCGGTCCGAGTTTTCAAAGCATCTGAATGACAGCTGCCTCTGACTCAGAGGGGATCCTAACTGTTCTTTCAGGCGCCGCGATTCGAAATTTCCCGCCACTCAGAGCTCTCCGAATATTCTGTCAGAAACAGCCTTTCGGGCGAATTGCTCCATGCCTGTGAGATGATTCCGTGAGCAAGGCATGATTCCCATAATGCGGAATCATGAGGCAAGTGAACTTTGAGAAGAACCGCGCATAATTGCGGGGGAACTCTTCATGACGTGTTCCAACGTGGAGGGAAGCTGTGCCGGAAGTCGCTGCGAATCAGCAACGTTGTCTGGGTCAGCTGCAGTCGAAGCGCCAGCCAACACTATAGTTGCAGTAGCGGTGGAAGCCAACATCGACGTTCCGTGGAGGCTCCGAGGACGTTCTTCTTGAAGCTGAACAGCTTCAGCAGCGATGGGATGTGAGTACAGATGTTCGATGGATATGCCCACAATCAGATATGTTCTGAAGGAATCGGCTCGTGAAAAGCCGGCTGTCGGCATTTTCCGTTAGAGCCAGAACCGGTCACGAAAATGTCTTACCGGCCGAACGATCGCATGCGGACTGTCTGTGTCCAGGACAACTCGCCGATCCGAGATCGAGCGGCGTCTGAGATTCCGATGCGGTTTTTCGAAATAGGATGAAAGTTGGTTTCTGTCAGCGATTGTTAGCTGTGGTGGGAACGTCTTCCATCGACGACATCTCAACCCCAGTGACGTGTCAGCAAGGTGGACCTTGGCTCTGAAATTCACTCGTATGAAAATCCGCGGCAAACCGAAGGATGTATACCCTCCGTTCGCGGAATAGGCTCCTCGCGAGCTCACTCTCCCGGCGGAGTTCCTCCTCCGTGGACTCTATCCCATCCTGGCGATCATCTTCACGGGGATCTTGAACTTCGTTCAATTCACGATGGAGGATCGCGGTTCACCTCGTCGCCTCAAATCCTAGGGTAGCTGTCGGCTTTCCGAAGTCCTGAGAGGAAGGTGCTCGAGATGGAATCCCGAGATGCCGGTGGCCGGAGTCGGTCCATCCGACTGAGCCCTGGGAACCCTCGTTCGAATTCGTCGCAATATTTCGTCTTGGAAGCGGAGTCAATTGCGGAGAAATTCCCCGTTATCCCCATCGATTCATTATGCCTGATTTGAAACTTCCCCTGATGAAGTTGAGGCCGGTCCGCATTAGGCTAATCTCGGCCGCGTTTTCTTCCAGTCAAATTCCTTGAGGTCATCAAGCCCTTCTGCGGCATATTGCCCGAAGTGGCGAAACCCGAAAGAAAGGTTTGTTCCGTACTCCGGGTCCGACATCCCGCTCGAACTTGGGATACGATCAAATTCGAACCTCCGAAATGGCACCAAGAGCCCGCCGTCCCGTCAGCATGCCTGTGATCTAACAGCTTCTCTTTCCCCACCGCAGATTCAGTTCCGAGAAAAGGTTCTCTGGACAGCGATCACGCTATTCATTTTCTTGGTATGCTGTCAAGTTCCGCTGTTCGGTATCATGTCTTCGGACTCGGCCGACCCTTTCTATTGGATGCGTGTGATTTTGGCCTCAAACAGAGGGACGCTTATGGAACTCGGAATCTCGCCTATCGTCACATCTGGACTCATCATGCAGCTCCTCGCCGGAGCTAAGCTCATCGAGGTCGGAGACACTCCGAAAGACCGAGCGCTCTTCAACGGCGCTCAGAAACTCTTCGGTATGGTCATCACGATCGGTCAAGCCATCGTCTACGTAATGACGGGAATGTATGGTGACCCATACGACATCGGAGCCGGGGTTTGCTTCCTGATCATCATGCAATTGTTCGTCGCTGGTCTCATCGTGCTCCTGTTGGACGAACTTCTGCAGAAAGGCTACGGTCTCGGCTCGGGTATCTCGTTGTTCATTGCCACGAATATCTGTGAAACGATCGTCTGGAAGGCGTTCTCACCATCGACGGTGAATACAGGCCGAGGCACCGAATTCGAGGGGGCGATCATCGCCCTATTCCACTTGCTGGCCACCCGCACTGACAAGATTCGCGCTCTCCGCGAAGCGTTCTACCGACCGAACCTGCCGAACCTCATGAACCTGTTGGCAACCATTCTCGTGTTCGCCATCGTGATCTACTTCCAAGGATTCCGCGTCGATCTCCCGATCAAGAGCGCCCGCTACAGGGGACAGTACTCGTCGTACCCCATCAAATTGTTCTACACGTCGAACATCCCGATCATTCTTCAATCTGCCCTGGTCTCCAACTTATACGTTATATCTCAGATGTTGTCGGTGAAATTCGCCGGAAACTTCCTCGTCAACCTCCTCGGTGTATGGTCCGATTCCGGTGCAGGATACGGAGGGAGATCTTATCCGGTCGGCGGTCTCTGTTATTATCTATCACCTCCCGAGAACCTGGGCTCCATCCTGGCGGATCCCATTCACGCCGTTCTCTACATTGTATTCATGTTGGGCTCTTGCGCCTTCTTCTCGAAGACATGGATCGACGTTTCTGGCTCGTCGGCCAAGGACGTTGCGAAACAACTCAAAGAGCAGCAGATGATCATGCGTGGTCACCGGGAAACCTCGATGATCCACGAGCTCAACCGATACATTCCCACAGCCGCTGCTTTCGGCGGACTCTGTATCGGAGCTCTTTCTGTTCTCGCTGATTTCCTCGGAGCTATCGGCTCCGGAACCGGAATTCTTCTCGCCGTCACTATTATTTATCAGTACTTCGAGACTTTCGTCCGGGAACAAGGCGATATGGGCGGCATGTCAACCTTGCTCTTCTAAATTATTTAGCGACATTGAATGAATTTCGACGTACGGGATCAGGAATGAGAAATCGGAAGTTTTCCGCTGACGACGGGGACGTCAACAACGCCGAGGGAAATATACTATGAGGGTGAGGTACGTTTACCAGTGAGCGTGAATGAGAAACGTTGTGAGCACAAAGTCACAGCAGATCCACATGAATGCAAATACCGACGTCGGAACGTCAACGTTCATAGGCGGCCTGATGAAACTACCTGCTGCTGCTGTATGTGTATAGAAACTTTTTTAAATAAAACCTGTAATGCCTCCAAGTGAACGACAACTCGTATCGAAGTTCTTTGACTATTGCGTTGACGAAGAAGGCGCTCGACCTTGCCTGAGGTCGGGAACGATCGGGTCTTGTTGTTGAGAAACTATTCTGTTATCCTCGATCCGAAGGATGGAGTTCTCTCAGTCTTTGGCAGAAGATTGACTAAATCGAGCTACATCCATGCAGGGAGGATTCAATGCATTTGCCCCGCCTGAACTCCCCGAAGACACATGATTCCTCTACATATCTTTATTTTATTTTAAAATAAATAAATCATGATCGTTCAACGCACCTTCATGTCTCGAAATCACGGATCTTTCGTTCAACCTCTTGTCTGCCTGCAATGACTTCTCCTTGCTATGTTCCACTTCCGAAATAAGTTGTGGGTCGCCTGGGTCGCCCCTGATTATTTATTCGACTCACTCACGATTTTCGAACCCGCTCATATTCACTCGGGTTCTCAGAGGTACCCACATGGAGCCTCGGTGCCCCCTGGAGTTCACGTATAAGACTTATAACACTCGGAAGGAAAATGGTAACACAAACAGACCACAGAAGATCTTTCGTCCGCCGACACCTGCTCCCGATCCTTCGTCGGCCCCAGCGGGCAGAAATTTCCTGTCTCCGAGTGTGACCGCAATGCTCTGTAGTGCGCCCAGGAGAAATCATCATGTCACTGAGTGAGCCGCGTATCTGTCGACGGAATCCGCGCGGCTCCTGAGATCTACTATGGTAGGAGGACATCGTTCGACAAGTTCGATCGATATCGTTTCGAGAAGAAAACCGGACAGCATCCGCACGTTGAAGTTGAGACTCCGGCCTGGTGCCTGGTCACGGAGAAGGACCCGGGGTTCTCAACGGTTCGAATGTCGCCACAGATTAGCGCTGCGAGAACTTTCTCAAGGAATAGCGCTAATCGTAGTGCGAGCCATCGATCCGGGGAGAACGAGATCCGGGGAATTTATTCTGGAAACATGAGACTCCTCCGCAGCCGATGATATGTTCCTTCATTGCCTACTGAAGTGAGAGAGTTCAAGGCGTGAACATTTTCTGAGGTAGTCTGTTCTCTGGCGCATGCTGCCCTGCCATTCACTCGAATGATAAGTTATCTTCCGATACTTTTATGGCTAGCTGCGAATCTCGAGCTTTCGGAATTTGTCAACCTGGAACGATCGCGATGTTTGTAATGAGAGGTCTGAAAGAAACGGCATCCACGAATAACAGATGTACTGTGAGGATTCTGATGTCCTCTACGGGAGGATTCCGGCAATCCTCGGGGTTCTGGCTTACAGACTTGCAGGGAAGTCTCGAATCGTGACGAGAAGATTCGACCATCGACATCATTCCGGAAACGGCAACCCACAGGGAGGATGTTCATGCTCACGAAGCTACCGCCTTCTTTCATATCGGGAGTCGTCGGGGGAGGATGCCGCCCAGGTCGCCGCTGGTGTCCGCGGGTTTAACGACAAAGGCTGACTGAGTGAGTATAGTCGACAAACTGACTGAGGAGGCGGATCGGCCCAGAAGACGAACGTGCTTCTGCTCGAGAAAAGATTTTTGTTCTTTCTAGTGTTGTCGCTGGTGCTCGTAAGTGCGCTGGCCTTCCCTCCCCTACACTGGGCTGGATGCGTGGCTGACTGGCTGGCGAAGGGACCGGACTGTCTGAGGGACGGACGGTTGGATAGACAGCAAGCAAGCAGCAGCCAGTTCGCCGGTCGTTCGGCCAGACGACGGAACGAAGTGAGCCTTCTCTCCAGCAACCACCAGAGCGCAGTTGTTGCTTGCAGGGAAGCGACCGCTCGTGGAAGGGGCCGGCCGCCATCACCAGCAGAGCTAGTTCGAAGCAAATGTCTGTCTGCTGTGATTTGTGAAATTTGGCGCCGCGATTCTCCTCTGCGAGTGTACCGCCCGGCAGCCCGCCCGCTCAGGAGTTGTAGTCCTGAGTGCGTTCATCCGTCGCGGAACCCTCGCGCCTCCTCCAACAGGAGGGCACACACTCCGAGGCTATTCTCAGCCACCCGTGTGTCGCCTGTCTCGCCTGCTGCTCTGAGCTGCGCAAGTTGCTCGCCAGGAGAAGGCAAAAACTGTGAACATTTGTGTTTCCTGGTCGTTCCAGGAGCATGGATTGATTGTGCCTACCAGTGAACCGCGGAAAAATCTTCAACCAGGAAGGCTAAACAGTCTCTGTACCGTATCCTTGCTGTGTGTATTGACACGGATACATAGGTGAAGAAGAAGCGGCCGCAGCAGCAGCAGAACCAGGAGCAGCATGAAGTCGATCGCGGTGTTTCTCTTGGGAACTATCGCGGCTTCCCAAGGTAAGTTCTGGCCGTCTCCAGTGTGATCGAACCTGAAGAGCGTTCCGTGCTCTCGATTAAGCTCTTCCCGTCGTCGACTGCTCTGTGGCACTAACAGCTAGCGTTTTGGCGTTCGTCGGTAGTACCGTCGAGCGCATCCATTCGACACATCGCGAAAATCCCTCGTTCGTAAGTCGGTGATAGACCGATGAAAGTTCGCGCGAGGCATGGCATTGACATGAGCTGCAAACTCAGTAGACATTCAGACAGAAACTGTCATTAAACACTGTGCTCCCTCTCGCCGTGAACGTCTTTGAATTCGAGGGCGCCGGTAAATCTTAAGATTTTGCCAACGCTCGCGTCTCGGTCGCCAGCTTAGAGTGTTGGTGCGCAACTAGCGGAACAATATTTGCGGATGCCATCCGCTCGAGAAGAACAATAATATTTGTGCTGAGCGATTCTCGTCGAGCCTGGGATGTGCGTAAGCGACTACGGTTTCGCTATACATAGCAGTCGAAACTATTCATGCGATCGGACTACCATACGATACTGGCAGCGACGGCAACATCAACAATAACTACGAGAAATACGGATGAAACCGACGATCGAAATAAATGGAAACTCCGGCGCCATGATATACATATGACCGTATTTGGTTATGTCGCTGACTTTTCTGATGAAGTCGCTGCGTTCAGCTCCACAGTGCGCT
The DNA here is from genome assembly GCF_000255335.2 of Galendromus occidentalis. Classification (NCBI taxonomy): domain Eukaryota; kingdom Metazoa; phylum Arthropoda; class Arachnida; order Mesostigmata; family Phytoseiidae; genus Galendromus; species Galendromus occidentalis. The sequence continues at coordinate 621,151 of NW_003804370.1, forward strand.
TCGCTCGATCGGCGAACGGGCCGATTTTCAGGGCGACTCCGCCGAGCTATACGTGCTTCGGGACAACTTCAGACTTTGTTATGCATGGGATCAGCATTTTTGAAAAGCGAGGATCGGTCTGTCGTCGAAGAGTTTCACTCGGATATTTCTCCATGGCCGACGCTTGTGCTGCGGCTGTTTCCCGGCAGAACCCGGAGAATAACAACACCGTTGGCGAAAGGCTCTTCGCAGAGCGACTCTCACATGAAGTCATGCAGTTACGTCTTATGCTCGAGGGGGGAAATCGATGAGTTGTATATGCAGACACGAGAGAGGTGAAGCGCCCGTGGCCACGCATGGAAAAGGAGGAAGACACTGCGACGTTCTCGAGCAGTCACGAGTACATCGGTAGCGGGCGATCGGTTTCACACAGAGACGTCGCATTTTCCGTAGAACTCGGGAACACGCTGCTTGAATAAACGAGTCTGAGAGGCGATAGCAGAAATGAATGTTCTTGCATGTTCTTACGTCGAGAGAGCCCGTCGGACCGGGCTGCTCGCTTACGAGCCGTAAGCTTTCGCTGACTTGAAAGCGAGTACTTCGGAGACATGCTGATAACGTTATGAAGTTCGTCCTTTGAGTTCTGTTTGTGTAATTATACTCCTTCCCGCAAGGCTAAAATACTGGGGGCTCTTGCCTGGATCGGAACCGCACTCTTCGCTTGAGAGCACGTAAAACGTCTCTGTGACGTCATATTGAAGAAGCCCTCTTGGAACGAAAGGTTTTCTGAGCCCGCGCGGCCGCTGTGTGAGGACGCTGAGTTGAAGGGTCAGATATTCCAAAGCCAAGTTGCACCGGCCGCTCTCATTCTATCTCTGCCGGGTCAGAAAACCCCGAGCAATCGAAGCGAGATCCTCGTTGTTGGGTTTGTCGGCCTCCGCCCCCGTTGTCATGAACTGCTGCCGAGCGTTAGCAAAGGCTGAAATTCATTCCTGGAAAACGGTCTCATTAAGTCATTATAATTGATTCCCCAATGGGTGATCGCTGCCTCAGAATGTGGAACTTTGCGGTCCAGCGTACGAAAAGTTCACGTCCCGGCTCGTTCACGTTTTTCGAAGTCATGGGGTTCGTTAATCCTGCGCATTCGTTCGGGGAATAGTCGTTTCCGTGTTTTGACCCATTATGGAAATGCATCCAGTTTCCTGGCGTGCTCCGGACGTAAACGAGGCACCGGGAGACGATGCGTGGGCGTCCTTCGGCAAGGACATCGCCGTATTCCGACACGGGCTCGCTGTCGAAGCGTTGCACTTACAGGTGTCAAAGAGAAGATATTTGGTCATGACTCATGACCCTCGCTGACAATTCGTCACCGATATATTGATAGGCGCTGGCAGTCTACTCGGCTGGACTTGACTCTGAAAGGCAGACCCTCCTAGTCGACAGAGGTTTTGAGTATCAGATGCGGTCGGTGTGGCGTTGGAGCGAGTTCCTGAACTTGAGCTTCTCAACGCGGATCCAACCCCGGAAATATTCCTCGTCGGCATGAATTCCGGAAATACGCAGCGAATCAATACCCTCACCACAGCAGCTGCAGTCGCTGCGCTCTCGAACGTATGCAAATAGACGAGCGATATAGCTGTCTATCAGGCCGTAGCGAGCGAACGGGGGAGAGGAGCGATCTCGGAGCTCCGGTCGAAATTCGAATGCACACGGAATAGAGCCGTGCATTTTCCCCGGATACGGCGGAACAGCGGTACGTCATCGTCAGAGTCGTCCATCCCGACGAGGAGACTTCTCTGACAACCCCAGCTACCGCTGTGAGCGCTTCTAGGGCCGTAGGACTTGATCATCGACCCAAGGTCGGTTTCTCTCATCGCCATAGTAACTCGTTGTGACTCCGCGACTGTCAGGGGGTCCTGCTACGTCGATGTGTTGGAAACCGAACACCGCTGGAACGAATGGAGCAAACTGCAGCTGGAACGGTGCCCGTTTTGATTGAATCTCTTAAGTCCGAATCGTCCCAGAGGATTGAAGCAAGGTTTCGAATTTCGACTTCGTCGACGACGAGGACGACTTTTCAGTGAGGCCCTCCGAGGGCGGCGCGGCGTGCTTTTCACAATTCGATCGTCGCTCCTCGAAGACGACGACGACGACGACGACGTCGAGGAGACAGTCTGCCATTCTCGAGCGACTGCGCTCCTCTGACTGGCTGGCTATAACCGGTTTGCTGGCGTTTTGGAAAGCAGCTCGGCAAAAAGCAAGCAAGCAAGCAAACCAGCCGAGTGAACCAAGTCTCCAGAGTTCACGACCGAACACGCCTCAAAAGACGACTCGAGCCGCAAGAGAGCCCAAACGCAAACTCGCGCAGACACACACGCAGACAAACGGGACACATCGTACATCGCAGCACACCTCTTTTCCGAAGAGCACCAGTAGTCAGACAATCGTTAAGTGGTTTATTCCAAACGAAGGGGAAGAAAACCAACCGCGTAAAGAAACCGTTCACTGTTTACTATCGCCGTCTTCGTGCGCCTCGCCGGCGCATAGGAACTCCGAACACTTCTGCGCAAACACAACGACCCCCTCCTGGAACTTCCCAGGACAGCTGCGATATTCCGCCATCGTTCCCGAAAAGTTTTACGGCAATCTTCTTCTCCTTCTGATTTTATATGGCGTCCTCCTCGTCGTATCGTTGAAAAATAAATCGGAATTACGACGCAAGTAATTCTCTTATCCGGAGGTCCTCGCGAGGTACTCATCCCCCTTGGACAGACGAGGTTCCACATTTGAATGCGACTGCGAAAGGCTCGCATTCCGAGGTACAATTTCGGAGGCCATGTCGACGCCGCTAGGATCTAGCGTTCGAGCCGCTGACATGAGGTCAGCCCTAACTCCGAGGAGATTCATAACGCCGAGCAGAGGACCTCCCTACCGGATCAGTTCGATCGCGCGAAACCTTGAGTGTCCCGCGGACTGCAATCAATTAACTCGAAGCCACCTGCTTGGGGAGCCTGTCCTGGCGTTTCTACTGACGTATGAGCGAGCGACCGCTCTGGACTCTGGAATCCCACTCGAGACGGAGCAACAGAAAATCCAGAATTCGAATGCGGAATCGCAGAGCACCAGAGTCGAGGCTGAAAAACAGATGCGCCAGAGCGAGTCGCAATTCAAGAATAACCTGGGCAGATATTTCGCGAGACGAACGACCCGTGAAGGCTCTGTAGATGTTGGCTCGGCATGGCCTCGCAGCTCAAGAAGTCCCGTCACGTAGAGGATGGCCTCCTGGTCCAGTCTCACTATTTCCGACGAGCCTTCCAGAAGTGCTGGTTGCTCTAATGATAACCGGGATTTATCCCTGCAAAAAAGGCACGCGACGCCAGAGACTTCGATCGAGCTCGAGATTCGCCGGATCCGCGCAGGATTATATCCTCGGGCAGATGTCGTCGTCGCAGACGGTTTCTGTGTTCTTCGTCCTGTCTGGAGTTGTCCTGTCGCTGAGGATCTCCTCCAAGTCTCCGACGACGAGCAGACGAGCAGACCGATGATCTGATTCCAAGTTAACGACTAAAGCCTCACTGGACTCGCGCCGAAGGTCGGATGAGTGCACGGCAAATGTTGCCTAGCCCCCGGCCATCCGAACGGGCGGGATTTAACGAGTAAACTTTGCGAAGCCTCATACAAGATTCCCCTCCTCTCATAGACGTCCTGTACGGTCTCCTGTCCCACGCAGCAGAAAACTCCCTGAGCACGCCTTGGCAACGATGACGTTCATTCTCTTCTGTTGCCTGCGTCGATTCACTCCGCTTCGGCGTGAGTTCACGCATAAGTTTCGAAGAAGCTTTATTCAATACTTCGAAACTCGAAGCTCACCCAGAATCTGCGGAACTTTGATCGAATCAACTGCGACGGCCCGATGTTTGGATCAACGAGCGGCGCACGGAGATCGAAATCGGGACGGAAATATCGCGCATTCAAAGGTCGATCTCGCTCGAGCAGAACACAATGCACACGGCTGAGGAGCTGCCGAACCTTTCGAAATCGATGTCAGTCACCAGGGCGAGGCAGAACAACAAGAAGAAGACAGGAAAGTCGCCGTGAAAACTCTCATTACGCGCACGCCACGCATCCAGAGCATTATCTTGGGGAATTCCAACGCGGAGATGCAATGAAGAGAATTTCGACAGGCTGCTTGAACTCTCCAAGGGGAATCTCCGGAAATCATTCTCTGATGGAGCGGACAACGGTCGCTTCGATGAGGCAGTCAATTATTATGATCGTAATCATATGTGGAGCTCTAATTCCCTTGTTGGACAAGAAACAGATACGGCCGAGCGAGCGAACATCTGACCAACCGCGGTCGACCGGATAAGAGAAACCCAAGCGAGCGGGCGAGGGAATAACACGAATTCCGGGAGCTTCCACCGGACGGACAGAGGACGCTTCTATCGTCGGAAGTCCCGTTTTTAGCCGGCGCACTCATGAGCCAGAGCTCTGGATTCGGAGCTCCCGCAACGGTTGCCGTACTGCGCGGGACAGCGCCGAAATTCCTATTCGAGTTTATTGTCGTCGGCGTCCCGGTGGCCGCCGTTGTTGATGCCGATGTACAAACAGAGTAGTCGGCTCTAATTTCGGCGAAAGCATGCGAGGGTCACCCAGGCTAGCCCTCGGTGTCCACAAAGGGCGCGGGTGAGCGAGAGAGGGACGCGGGAGAATTGTCGTGTTCTTTTTTCGTGATGCGCCCACGGTCGGGCGGGGGGGCTAACGGAGACAGACGCGGACCTGTCGGAGACCACGCTTCGTGAAATTCATCGGCACGCTCTCGTAGCCGCGTCGGGAGAGCCCACGGCTGGCCATCAGATCTTGCTCAGTGGCGCTCAGGTCAAGGGCTGTGGGTATCCGCTGTATCCTGCGATTTATAGGTGAGTCACAGGTGAGGTGATCCTTCCTCAATGGGTACCTGCTGCTCTGGTTGAAGCTGCCGCATCGATACAAACGCGTCCTTTCTCTTTTTTCTGCGAACATGCCGCCGACGGCGAGTCTCCGATTGTCTCTTGAGAGAGAAAGCGAAAGAGACAAAGTCTCATGAGGTGCTTAAATGATCGGCCCGAGTTGACTGAGCCTCGCGTGCAAGCTAGCGGGAAGCACTTGATCCCGATTTCTTTACGTTTTTTCCTCGCTCCGCTCTGAGGGAGCGGCTGCAACGACGGCACCGTTGAATTTTTATTGGAACAGAGCGCAAAAATACCCTCTCTGAGGAGGGAAAGAGAGCGACTGTTGTTTGACGCCCCGAGTTTCAGTGTCATTTGGAGTGCATACCGACGGATAAAAAATTGTTATGTTTTTCCTGCTCCTGCTGCCGCCGCGTGTTGGGGCTATGCTTGACTTTGGCGCCAGAGTAGTGACGTAATTAATTCCTCACGATAGTATCCGCCGCCGTTCGCCGATCTTCCACTCCGTTGTTGACCTTCCCGAATACTGAGCTTCCACTCCGAATAGGTGGAGATTTCCAATGCGGCATCGTCGGTCCAGAATCGAAAGCTCCGCGTGGATTAGCGGCACACGAACGATTCGAGGTCCGCGAGGCCAGATGTGCTTTTGCGAGACTTCCCTCGTTCGGAGGAAGAACGACGATGGAGAAAAAAGAGCGGACCTCCAGCGAGCGGACACTTCATCGCCGTTGTGACAGGGGACAGTAGTCATAAGTTACCGAAATCCCTCGAGCAGCTGCTGGAGTGCAGATGTCCGGACGGTCCGTTTCGTCGTCGGTCGGCAAAGCAGCAGAGACTCTGTTGTGACGATGGCTTGTGGCACACAAATTCTACGTTGTCGACCTATATTACTGGCTTTGGTCCCCCGATCGGAGGTTGTCCTCCCCTGCTGGGCTCTCTCCCTCTAGAAGTCATCATCATCATCATTCCACTCGAACCGGCTACATTTGAACTTCAGTCGTTCGACTTGGATACGGACACGACCTTCGTCACGCCCCGCGTGGTCTTGAGAAACACGGGATCTCTCGAGAAAGACATTAACCCGAGTATCCGGGACGACCTGAAAAAAGATCTGCCGGAAAGAAGAATGCGAGAGTCACCGCGAAGCTTCGCGCGCCTGATTCTCTCTCTCATTCAGGCCCTGTACAGGAGGATTAAGATGAACGAGGGCGTTTCGTGTCGGGTTGACAACAGACTGGCTTGTCCTCGAGACGGAGACGCTGTTCGGGACGCCACTCAGAAACTTGCCAAGTCGGAGAAGACTCGTCAAGCCTGACCTCTCCATCGTTTTATTACTTGCGTTCGCGTTCCGAGAATCCTCCCGCACTCCGAGCAGCCGAGACATAAGATAACTTCTCGATCCGCTCCAGAGTCACTGTCCTCGAGGATGGTTCTCTTCGGAATCGTAGCAAGAAAACGTGGAGCTCTCGGATGAACCTCACGTCGGGAAGAGGTAACCTTGACAGTTATGATTACGTGGAATGGGCGGACGGGCAGGCGGACCGCCGGCCGTCCGGCTGTTCGAGTCTGGTTCTTACGGCGGAGCCGCTCTCAAAGGCAGAACTTTTAATTAGTGCTTTCTCAAGCGAAATCAATTCAGAGCTCGTGCTGCTCTCGGGTATTGACGACGACTGGCGTCCGTCCGCGTCAAGTCCGTCCGATAGAGAGCATCTCTTGGAATGTTTGTGTCTCGTTCGCGGATCTCTCGCAAGGGTCGGACGTACTGTTGACAATACCAAATTGCTTCGGAGCAAAGCAGTTGTTGCGGTGGTACAAGTAGCGGTGGCAACAACGGCGATAGCTCGCCGCGCTCCTACGGCAGCGAGCATACCGAGTAGCTGCCGAGCGACCAGCCGCGAGCGGTAGGCGAGCCGCATGGATGGAAGTATGGACCGACGAAAGAACAAGGTATACCCCGAGAGGCCCCTATTGTAAAGGTTAACGCCAGCCAACAAAGACTTCCCGTTGCTTATAGAAAGCTAATGCGCACAACAAGTAAGCGATCTCAGGTTTCCTCCTGGGGAATCAGTTCTTTCCACATCCCTCGAATTGCGAGACGCCGCCCGCCCGCTCGTTGGCCTACCGACCAGCCCCGAAGTAATTCCGTCTACAGTTGCTTCTCCGGGAGTAACAAGTCAAAGGACCGACTGAGATTCGGAGGTGCATCGCCTCCGACCTGATCTCGGTCTCCTCCTCTCGGTTTCTCAAACAGCGCATCTGATGCATTTAATGCTGAGGCCGCCGAACCGCTACCAGTGCAGTCTGACTTGGATAGAGAACCGATTCGCAGGAAAGCAGGATTACTGCCGACGTGGATCTTTCAGAAAGTCTTTTGAGAGACGATTGGCGACCGAGCAGCCCCCGTCGACATTGGAGCCTCCAAAAAGAGAGAAATAGTGGTGACGGGAATGGCGGAGAGAAGAGACGACGATTCTCAACAAATTCCGCGACACCTAAACGGCCGCTCGAGGCTACAGCAGCGGCTATGGCGTGTGGAGGAGCTCTTCAAAGGCAGAACCACGACGAAAGATGAGGCACTGAGCCCAAAGCACAAAACGACTCTCGAGAGTGTCATCGCGGATCTCGCTAGAGAGACCGACCGTCCTCGGACGGAACGAAGGTTGGGCCAAGCGAGTCACCTATATGATGACTCGTTTTCATTGAGCGTCCCGACTCGGGGTCCCTATCTCACTCACTCTCACCGAGAGACTTCCGTCGGCGCGATTATCGGGACCGTCGACATGACTCGATAGCCCACCACAGAAACGTGGGTAGCACTTCAGTATAGCATAACTTGCGAAAAATGGAAAAGGGCAATGCATTGGATGCATCGAAATCCCAGGCGTTTTCCCCGGAATCGATTCCAATAAATTCTCATCGATTATCCATCGCCGTTTCTAATGTCGATCCGGAACCCGGAGTCGTCACAGTCAGGCGGACGTTGAGTCTGAGTTTTTCATGAATCAGAGGAGTACTATATGCATTTCGTGAGGGGCGAGTTCTGCGGTTCTGTCCCGCTCCTTATCTATATTGTAGAACGATGCAGAGAAGCCGCGACCGTACGCGGGCTGACAGAAGATCGGAGGCTTGTTGCCTAATGACCGACTCCTCGTCGGTTTACGGCCACGTGATGTCTCAGCGAGGAGTTAACCGGAACGACAGAGGCCACGTCCGGAACCGAACGAGGCAACTGGTAAATGATGCGTTCATTCGAATTGACGCAACGATCGAGTGAGCTCAGCAGATAGAGTTACAGCTTCGACGAGGCTCCCTCGCTCACCTGTTCGGCTGCTCGTCCAGGCCGCCGCGAAACGACTGACTGGTTTCAGATGAGAAACGCTGCTATGGGAAGGCTCAATAAAAAAAAAGCAATTGTAACGCAGCGGTGGGGAGCTTCCCAGAGCTGACATGGATGACTGCCCAGGGATTTGTAACTGCATCAGCCGAGAGAACGGAGCCAGAAAACGAGTACCGACTCATCAACGAGCCATATTGCAAGGTGCTAACGTTGATTGCGTTCAGCTCGAACGTCATCTAGGCTGGCATGCACCGTGAGATTTTCGAAGATGACGCGGCCTAGAGAGGGAAGAAGGAATAGAGACAGAGGGAAGACTTCGTCGAGGACAATGCCGCCCGACCCTCGAAGCGCGCCGTTGAACGCGATTCCGGAGTCGATCTCCGACGCTCGACCGCCACGTAAGTCCGCCTCGTCTCATTAACGATCCACCCTGAGACGGCTACGGCGGAGCGCCTCGCAGGCCTCGCAGCTCAGCGTGGTATGCGGGTACTTCGTTCGGCACACTGAGCAGCGTCGCGTCGAAGTGGGACACGACATCGCTCTTCCACCGTATCTCGACGATACGGCGAGAGACGCTCTGTTGACCAGCAAGTGTTCCATGTGTTGATATTACTGTTGTCGGCATTTATGTTGGACCGCTGCTCATGCCGTCAGTGTTGTTCCTCCAGGAACAGCGGCAACAGACTCGATAGGATCCGGCGCTCGTGGTCCTGACGGTAGATCGTACCGGTCTTGATGCGACGGAGGCGGTAGCCCTCGTCTCCTCGAGTGGGAGCGGCAATAGAGGAGGGCGGAAGAGGACCAGGAGCGAGATGATGAGAGAGGTAGAGATGTCTTTGTAGATGTTTCTTTTTCGTTTCTAGGATTGTCTCTGCCTCTTTGGCCGCCATATCTGTCCTGTGGCATAGGCCGGAGGCGGAGGAGAGCTAAAGCTGAGTTGCCGCAATTTGCGTCTGGCCTAATCTTCTCTCCGCAGTGTCTTGCCACTATTAGCTTCGGCTGTGGGCTGGTTTTCCTTGCAGCCGGCCAGAGACTGCTCAGTCGTCTTCCCCCACATTTCGCCGCCGCCACCGACGTCGACGACGCCATCAGCACTGCCTGACCAGACCCAGCACATCCTAGTGGAGCAGCCGTCTCTTCGCGGCCGACGAAAAGCCTTTGGTACTCTTTAGCTTTTCCATGTGGGCAACGGCAGATGGCTCGTTCCGTTGCTGACTGCATTAGCGAACGTCTCGCTCTTTATTTCTCGGTCTTCTTTTTTCTCTACGCGTTCCCTCTTTCCTTGCTGTTTGCCTTGCTGTGGGGTGTCCGAACGGAGTGCCGGCGGACAGTGACCATTAATCGTTTGCCTCGTCCCTGCTGTCTTCGTCGTCGTCATCATCACGGTTGTCGTCGCTGCCAACCCCCCCCCCTCCATCTTCGTTCCCGCCCAGCTTCTGCTGCTCGTCGGAACGGATGGCCTCTCGGGTGTGAGTAAGTGCGTATGAAATACGGAAGCTCTCGGCTCAGCCTGGATGCTCGGAAGCACCGAGTTTCTGGCGCTGCCGAGGCGTCGATGGAGAATCCTTCCGGGACGAAACGAAGGGCTCACACGGTGCTTCACTCCGTTCGCGCGTCATTCTGTTCCACTGAAACGCCCTCATGAGGATTCGGCGCCGTTCCGCATTGCTGGAAAGTCGGAGGCCGGCCCAAAATCGCGAGCGAGTGACTCTCCCGCCGTAGTTTCTGCTCTCCGGAATAGATCATTGTCCAACTAGAAGTAAACAAACATTCATGTTTGTGGTTCGTTGCGGGACCAGGATACGGGAAATCCGAGGCGAGCGTCCTGTTTTCGGCTACTGATTTACGGCCTGTCTCACAAAGATCCGCCGCTGCAACGACGAATTTCGGATAGGCGGGAAGCGTTCAAGGCGGCGACAGCAAGAATATTTTCCAAGAATGCCGCTCGATATCCAGGCCCGCTCTGTCTTGACGACGACGGGAACCTCCTGGGAAACTTGGCATATGGGAGAGCAGAGCAGTAAAACATTATTTTTTCTCCCTCATCTTGGATTTTCTACCGCGTCGCCAATGTATCAACGAGCCGTCGAACTAGTGATGCCATGTAGGTACTCGACTACCTGGCCAGGCGTGAAGCGCATCAAGGCGATCTCATTTCCAACGCTCCACTGAATCTGTCTCTATTTCGACGAAGAGCGAGCGGGCGGTTCGCTCGGTCCGGCGCAATCGCTCGAGAAGACAATCCTTCTGCGCGAATGTGACGATTATCGTATCATTATTAATACGCGCTCCGCGACGATCGGAGCTTGTTTACGAGTTCTACACCGTTTGTCGGTGGAAAAATCATTCTCTCGTGAGGAGTCCTGTGGAACCAGGGGGAGGACGACGACGATGGAGATAGACCGCGAGAGAAGAAAGTGGGCGGCTGTCATCGACGCTCCAACGGTCGTGAGAGTATAATCAACGTGCAGACCTCGTCATCAGTCGAGGGTCGATCAAAAAGCAGGCAGGGGGACCGACCACTACGGGAGATGGAGAGTATGTTGACAGCAGGCTCTCCTGGCCTATACCACTCTGGAATCACGTACCCTGGCGGAGAGTAAAGAACGATGGTCGACGCTTCAGTCGCTCAGCTGCTCGCTCAATCGTTCGGTCGGTCGGTCGTTCTTCCGCCGGTTCATCCATTCCTTTTCTTCTCGTAGGTCCATTCATTCTCTCGCCCATTCGTAGCTTACTGCCCGTGTACTACTCGGGCGTTCCCCGTTGCTGTCCTCGGACGACCCGAGACTCCCGAACAAACAAAGTCCCCGACCGCTGACGCCGACTAGGCAATGGGAGTCCTCTTTCGAACACGGCGACCACTCTCGGAACGAGGCACATACGACGCGGTCTTTGAAGATACTCGACGTCGTTCCGAGCTCCGACGCTCCACAACGTCTGAGAGAAGGTTTTCGATCTCGCCGACGATTCCATGGTTGAGCAATGATCACGGCTGCCCCCGGAGCGAGTCATCGACCGCCGATATGAGCGTCACTCGAGGTACGCGCGTCCTGATCCTCGTGAAAAATGTCCGTGATGCCAAAAGGCTGCTTGAGATCCGCTGCGGATGGAATCGAGCAGTTGCATATTTGACCGAAAGACGTCAAAACAGATTCGCGAAGTAGTCGGAGGTGTGTCCGGCCGCTGGGTGGAGTTCAGTGACGGCACGCCGCGGTACGATGTCCAGCTTTCGTCGGCGGCTCTCGTGCTCCTCCGCGGATTCGCGCTCGTTTGATGGGAGCTCGCCCATGAGTGCTCTCAACGTGCTACACGCTTCCTCTCACGGGCTTTCTCCAGGCGGGTTGGCCGATTGCTGGTGCTCACTACTAGTCCGACCTTGGAGCTTGCTCTGATCTAACGACCTCGAGCCCCCGAGTGGGCGTCCGCCGGTGCGGCCACCTCGATGATGGAGCGAGTCTCTCGCAGCCTCTGCCTGGCCCCAACCTAACGAGGGATTGGCAAAGATACTTTCAGAGATAATTGAGGTACATAGTAAACTATCGAAACATTTGTGTCAAACACGCGCTCGGGTATTCAGACTCGACCCTTTAGGATCCCTCAAATAGAGGAGTGAAGGGTGCACACCGAGAAAACGCTGGATGCTGAGCAGCATCTAATAATGATTGTCCCCGGGAAGCCCGCCGCGGGACCCGAGCCGCACGGAGAGCCCGAACCCCGGGGCCGCGATTCAGCGCGATGGGAGACGCTCGGGTCGGCAGCTAGCGATAGATGGGTCGAGCAAACGGAAAACGAGTTCGGCCCGGGATGGAGAGCCAGTGAACGGGACGGTGAGCTCGCAGAGTCAACCCGCTCAATCTCAGTCAGCTGAGCTCGGAATGAGAGGCTCGAGTCCGGTTTTGGAATAGCTTTCGACTTCGGCGGGTTCTTCTACCCGGAATAATTCTCACCTCTTCTCCGTGCCCTTCTCTGCCTCATCTTTTCAGAAGCTAATTGGGTTCGCTGGTAGGTTCGTTTGCTCGTGTGGATTCGTCGAGGAGCTGATGACCTTGATGTTCGTTGTTCGGAGTTCCGCGGTCCACTCGAGATTCTCTCGATCAGGCCGAGCTTGAAACGCTTTGGTTCCTCTCCGCCTCCGAACGGAACTGAGAGCCACGGGGTCGTCGTACGTTTCATCGGGCGTTTAGCGAATCTTCGCATAAATCTCTCTTCCGCATACATACATGGCGAGCAGCTCCGCTCCGTTTATGGAGCTCCTCTCCAGCTCGAGATTATCGGGGGCGGCAACCGCTCTCGAGGAGCCCGATGTTGTATTGTGCCTGTCCCGAACTATATTCCGTTTCGACCATGCCCGCGTTCGGGCTCCATGGGGGGTGAGGGGGTTTCCCTGCAACGATGCGAGACTCTCCCCCGGCTCCATGGCTGTCATTAGTACCGCTCTGATCCGCCGTTTCCGATGCTTGCAACAACTTGCCCACTTCTCCTTGATCGGAATGTTTTTTTTCTTCCGGAAATTCTATGGCGCCGTAAAACGCCAGAGCTGTTCGCTCCCGGGAGCGGTCGAGTGACAAAACTCGAAAATCGCCGGTCGCATAGTGAAACGGAGAAGGAAAAAAAGGGGAAACTCGACAGGATGGCGAGCGACCAAGACTCGCTCCGGGCGACCGGCAGGAAAGCGAGCAGGCAGGCAAGCAGTCGAGAGAATTCGCAGGGAGGCAGCTCACAGAAGAGTGAGAGCAGGCGCTCCATCGAAAGCCGCTCCGATAGACCGTCGGTCGCTTGCCTCTTTCTCCGATTGACCCAGGAGACGATATTGAATTCCGAGTCGATCAACAAGCCGCCAGAGAGCCAGTCACCTGGTAATGGAGGTATCGGAAGCAGTGGAGCTGATGGCTATTCTCTTCATACGTTCGTCCGCACTCAGATGCGAGACTTTTGTTTGTCTAAGCGGAGGAAAAATCGAAGTTCCGCCTATCAACGAGAGGCACCCCGGGTGTGTGGGGTTCGAACAGGCAGCCGAGCACGGGATCCTTGCATAGTATCGGCTTCCAGAAGGTCTGTCTAGTTGTTTTGAGGTCTCCTCTACCCTTCCCAGACAACGAGTATCCAAAATGTAGGGCGCGAAAACATATTCATTAAAATGGGAAATTTGCATGATATTCAGCAGCCTCGCTCATTGACTGAAACAGCTGTGTCTGTCTCGTCTCCGGCAAAACATCGATGAGACGCTCTGAGAGCATTTTCCCCAGTTCTCCCCACTGTCGTCCCGGACTCGTACCGTTCCGAAGTAACATAATCAGCCGCATTCTGTTGACAGAGAGATGAGTCCATCTGATTGATGGGTTGTTGGTAAATAATGAACTTTATCCCGTCATCATGACGACCCGATTGGCATCGTTTCAAAAGACTTCCATTGGTGCTTTGATCCTAGAGAGCGAAGTTCTGCGACCTTGAAGGAATCATCTGGGATCCGAATTGTCTCAGCCTTCTCTGTTGTTCAGTCGGAAATAAAACCGATTCGCAAAGTTCCGTCGGACCATCGTTATTTCCTTCGCCTACTGAGCGAGGCTTTTCCTTCTCTTTTGCAGGTAAGAGACGCTGCCGTATTCACATCGAGGACGTGGTTTCGGAGCGATATGCTAAAACATATCGGCGTTCTATGGATTCTTCTTCAATCATGAAATTAGATAGCCTTCCCCGCATTCTCGTGTGCGCTTGTCCTGAATAGAATTTAAGCAGACTATGTATATTTTGAGCCGTAAAAGACGCTCCAGACGATAGCTGAAAAGCACAAGTTTACCGAAAACGCTTCGATTTCGCGCGAGGCGAGGCGGACTACTCTGCGAAATACGTCCTCGACCAGCGTCCGGAGTGTTCTCCACGGGTTTGTGCAGAAGTCTGAACGACGTATTGTACGACGAGTCCTAAGAGAAATCCGACAAGAACTTTCACGACGGCGCACTCAGACCCTAGCGGGCATCTACGATCGGAGTAAAGAAGGCGGAGGCGGCCGCTCGGCCGGAGGAACAGACGGCGTGCCGGCTGGCGGCCTCGATCGATTTATTCAACTGCAGCTCGAGAAAAACAACTCTTGACAATGAACTTTCCGGTCCAGTCGGTTTTGTTGAAGGTTTTCTTTTTTTGCGGCGGCGGCGGCACCACGACGTATCATGTGTTTTCTTTCGCAAAGTCCAGTAATTGAAAGCTGTGCGGAGCGACGCAAGGGCCACGTATTGCAAAGAATACGGAAGAACTGGCGGAGAAAGCAGCAGCGGCAGCGGCTCACCCAGAACGAGTCCGAGCCGGAGCCGACCGGCTCAGACCTGGCCGGCCACACGGTGAGTCTTGAGCGGACGAAGGCCAAGGAAAACAAAATGAGATAGCAGTCTGAATCAGACGAAGGACACGACACTCAAAAAACTTCTCTAAGGAGCTTACACGGCCTCTTTGCCCTCGATCCTAATATTGAGTGAGATCTGGAACTCGGTTGGAATCGTCTTCGATTTCATCTTAATCATTCCGGAAGAGTGGTCCTATTGTCTCACTTCCCTTCGATATCGACGATGAGGCGCCGCATGTTCCAGGATACGGTGTTTCGGGCGAACTCCGCGAGTGGAACTCTGGCGCGCCGGACTCGGCCCTCGCTCGGATCGGCCTGGCTGGGGAGCCCTCCCGTGAGCTCTAGCGGAGAACCCACCAGCAGCGAGTCCGAGGAATTTCGGCAGCGAGTTCAAGGTCGTCACGTTTTCTGACCGGAGTCAGTATTCTTGGAGCACGAGCAAAGGAGAACTGCGTCCTCGAACCTCTCGAACGGAGGCCGGAACGCTGCTGCAGAAAACCTTGGGGTCCGCGCAGTTCCTCGTTTTGAGTCAGACTGTCGGAGGTATGCAGCAGGAACGCAGCATCGTCCTACAAGGAGACGAGCGTGACGCAAAAGTGCGTTGGAGTTTTTTATTGCGAAACTTCTAAGTATTCTTTTCCCCTTTGTCTTCCATCGTTCTCCTCTTCAAAGCGCAGACAAGCAACGAGGAGCTTTGCGCACTCGGCGCCTTTCGGCGAGAAAGCCACTCTCACTCGTTTCCATGTGTTTGATAATGGTCTCCCTTGAGGTCGCGTCCGACTGCTTGCAGCGAGGTCAAGGTTCTCCGCCGCTGTCGCTCTCTCTTCGGTTACCAACCGAACGTTCGCTCATTCCAACGCTTTTGGAGTCGTGGCCAAAAAGGCTCAAACCCCAGAGGTCCACGCCTGCTTATAGCTCCGGACAACTCTGGATGTTTCGGAACATCTTCCAGATTCAATGGGACAACTCGGCAGTCTTACTCTCCGAGTTCATTCTCCTCTAATGCACTGTCCGGGTTGATCACATTCGGCGAGCTGACTCTTTGACAGCTCTATGACAACCAAGTGTACAGCGAAGTTTGGCTCGGCGTCTAAAACATTTCACAGCTCCAGAGCCTCTCCGTCCCCGGGGGGAACACGCAAACTCATTACCATTTATGACTTCGTTAGTTGGCGCTAAGCGGCGCAGTGTTGCCATTATCGCCGCGGTGACAACACAGAGCTCGGGACAAAAGAATATCATGGCGGTAACTCTGCCGAGTGAGGAACGAACGAAGCAACGAGCGAACTGAGCCCGCGAGGGAGTTCAAGGGCGGTATGAAACAATCAGTGCGGTGGATTTGCGGTGACGGGGGAAGTCTCCCATCAGGAACGACATTTTGGATCGTTTCCCGAACGGGGAACGGGAAAAGGGGAGGAAATTTCCCCCGGGGTCTTCTGCGTCTGAACTCCGGCCAATTTGAGGACAGACATAATCCTCCCACTTTTTTTATTCTGTCCAGGTCTATTACGACCAGCTTGCGGCGTTTACAGCCTCCGGAATGTATTTTACGATTATTATTGTGAAAGATGGAGCTAGTCTCGGCGACCGACTGCCGCCTTCCTCGATCAGCTAGCTCGCCAGGTGAAAGCAAAAAGGAGAGGCAGAATAGTTATGGAGAGGCGGACACGCCGCGGGAGTAGCAGGACCTTCGTGGTTCACCCGAGCAGAGTGGCTCGTTCCTGAGTCCTAAGAAAAGACCCCCGCGTCGAATGCGAAACCGACACACGGCTCATACCGAGCAACAAGGGAAGCTCACACAAAGCCTCGAAAAAGAAGATGAGGATCCTCTTCCGAGAGGCTTTCTTCGTTTCGATCCGGGACATGTTCTTCTCCCGGTTGGCTCGTCTTTTAGTTCGCCATTCTCCCCGCTCGGAGTATCCTCGCATCGTATCGCGAGATCTCGGAGTTTTCCTCTCTCGCGATCGCGTCGTGTGACATCTCGCGTGGCCTCGCGTCGAGACACGGAGCTGCCGGTCCGAAAAATACATATGTGATGAATTTGTCATTTCCCGCGAGATAAAAACGCAAAGGGACGGAGATTATCAGGGAAAGATTCCTGATACGAGACCCTTCGCTGCTCGAAGAATCCTGAACGATACGATAGGCGCATTAGCCTCCGAAGTCTGTCGAGCGATATAATACTAACAATCGCCTCGGAGTTGGTGAAACCTCTTGGAAAAAGTAACGACGATGAGAAGGCCTTGCTAGAGGAAGTCTTCCACGGAAACTTCCTCCTGAGGAAATTCCGCGCATTTCGGTGGAGCATCGTCCCCCACTCCGTGCGCGGGAACCCTCGAGGACGGAAGGCGAGCCTCGCAGCAAACAGGATCAACGGCGGCGAGCGGACGACTTAGCCGCTCGGTCATCTGGATTATTATTTGCTCCCAGGATTAGCGCTCGCCTCGTGCGGTGCTTCCCGACCACTGATTCCGTGATCGTGCGACCGACGACGGCGTCCCGAGTCGAGCGGCGCATAGTGGCATGCAGCTAGGAGGCAGCGTCTGACCACCCTCGCCACAATGCTCCTTTGCACAGCATGTTCTCCCGGAGAATCCCGATTCCTCGTCGTTATTCCAAGGAATGCTTCGAGTCTGGGAACTCCGTCAGGAAGCTCCTCGGGAGAACGGGGGTAAGGACCCGGTTAAACTGAGCACAGCGAATTCGCACCGATCGCAGAGAGCGATAAATTTTATCGACGCGTGACAGACTTCGGAAGCTACGTCGCCTGGAGGTGGAGTGCCCTGGTGAGGTCTGTTATAGCGTTTTTTCCGTCAAGGAAGAGCACACACATTGGGGGGATAGAGACCGAGGAACAAGCTTGGGACAGCTATAGGGAGGATACCGCGGCCCTAGTTTCCACTGTGCGACGCCAACGGGAAAGAATTCTCATCGCTGGGAAAACCCTCGACTGAGAGCTGAGGCGTCGCAGAACCCTTCGAATTATTGCATCGGTCTGTCATCGAAGGGTGGCCCGAGCTGGACGCGTGTCGCTGACGCGCCGGCGCGACATGCCACACTGTGATTCTGCTTTTCAAGATTGTTCCCCACGATCGAGATCCCATGGGGGAACAGCGAAAATTCACTTATTCCGGATCGTGGCCAGGTCGTGATGCCGCATGGCACGGAGAGTTTGACTTGGGTCTTCCGGGGAGATAACGTCGGGCGGAGAACTTTCAAACTCTCCACCATGGAGAGTCTGGGGGCACGAAACTCGTAGGATCTGTTCTTCAGCAGATTCGGACTCTGCGCGACAGCAATCGAGCTCTCGTATACATACCTCCGATCTCTCACAATCCATGTGCCTTGTTCCGAGGCTGTCATCTCGTGTCTCGCATCGTCGTTGGCTGACAGTTGTCTTATGCGAGCTCCGCTATATTTTGTCAGTTGGTGCGATTCTCTAGACAGACGTACTCCGTTCCCGACTTCGAGTAGACGGTGACTGAAATTTCTATTCGCCACCGGATCTATCCAGCATTGGATCGAGGGGAGTTCCGCCCGACGCTTCGCTCTTGATAAATACCCGCCGGCAATTGGAGTTCACCTCCCCGAACATGTCGAGCGGAATAGGCGACTCCTTCCGAATGGCTCCTTCGACTGCCTGGTCCGATCACCCTCCGGCCTTTCTTTACCGGAGGGCGGTCGGGCCTGCACCTGAACAAGCGGAGTGCCTCAAGGAGAAAGGCTCGAATCCAACTGTCCTTTTGTTCCCAATTGCCATTAACGCCGGTGAATGGTCCTTGCGCGGCCGAAGCGCTCTCATTGAAGCCTTTTCTTCCGCTCTGCGAAAACAGAGCACCTCCGGTCGCATCAGCAGTCGCCGGCGTAAAGCTCTTCCCCTCGGTATCAGCGAGGAAGTTCGCCTCTAATTTACAACTCCTCGACCTAACTGATGAGGAGCATCTCCGTGACCCAATCTCCTGCGGGTCGGCAGTTCCCGATCGAAGTTCATCCGGTGGCGGCGGAATTACGTGGGTAGCAGCAGCCTCACTGTTGCCTTTGCTCCCCCGTCGGGACTATCGTCGTCTCTTTTCTCTTCGCTTTCTTTGAAACGAGCTGGGAAATTCCTCGGCCTCTGCAGGAGTAGTTCACGCTCACCCGCTTGCTTAACTTGAGCGTGCAGCACGTCCGTACACGCATACGTATAAGTTCTCAAGACTCGACTGATGGTAACAGTTGGACGAGATTCTCGACCAGTTGCTGCTCGCCTGTCCACTCCCCGACACGGAGCGGCAGCTTGCTCTTTGCAACTCGCTCGGAGCTCCGGTCACTAGTAAAAGCGACGGCTGCCGACGGCGGCAGCAACGGCGGCGTCGTCGTCGTCGACGACACAACAGCAGGCCAGCTATAGCGAACGCGTAATTACTTCTTTTCAGGCTAATGAAATCCTAGATGCACGAAACGTTGCTAATGTCGACATTCCGGCCTTATTTTGAGGTTACCGCTGCTGCTGGTGCTCCTAACGGAAACAGCACGTTCCGTCACGTACCTACTTGGGTACAACCGGGAAACCAACGAACGGGACAAGGCAACTCCAGAAACGAGAGAGGAAAGCGCTGCGAGAGCGGAAAGGTCGAGGTCATCTTCATCTTACCGACCTGGCCTCCGTCCCCCCCCCCCTTCTGAAGCGGTGACGTTATCGCCTAGTAGACCGAGTGGAGATCAATATGCGGCATGCCTAGAGCCCCTGTCTCATTGTTGACTCCAGCCACGAACGCGGAGTCCCGACCGCTGATCCAACGGCAACACTATCGCTAAAGAGCGATCCCGAGTCAACAGAGAGGGTCCTGGAGCTTTAATTGATCGATATGACAATATAAACATTCTGGGACCACAGAACCGCCTGTCGAGACGGGTAGGAATTCTTCCGCCCGAGTGTCGAGCGAGACGTCCCGAAGTGTCGTATCTACTCAGATCTCCGAACGATCGGGCTCGTTTTGAATGCTTCGCCGCGAAAATAGCGGAATCGATTATTTCATTTAGGCAAGGCTCGATGTTGCTTGACAGGACCTCTGGTCCAGCTGGTCCGCTTGCCAACGGGAGGGCGACCGCGGCTTTTATTATACATTCAACGTCTCACAGCATGCTGGTGACGATGGCTCAGTGGGCTCGGCGTAAGTCCTTGAGACCACAGATAAGAGTTTAAGACAGAATCACTAAATTCCCCGAGGAGCCGAGGATCTAAGCCGAGTGACTGCGGCCTGTAAAGCGTAACTACTATCAGCGTTTCAGTCCGACTCGATCTTCTACCCAGCGCGTTCGGGCGAGCAATACGCCGCTGATCGCTCGAAGATCCGATCGGGAGCGCAGAACCGTGCACTTTTCGATCGCGATGATATTCGACGCTTTCACGTATGCTCCTGGGGGCCGGGAGCGTTCCGATGAGATTTTTTTTCCTCCAAATATGCTTTCGACATGGCGCGAAGCATATGCTGTGTAATATTAATTGCGACACAGATTCGTGGTGGGGATGCACTCTCGCACGGACGCACTTAAGCCGATTATATGTATGTGAAGACCCCCGAGTAATGAGTCGGGTTAAAAGCATCCGTGTCCGTGCTCGATAGACGTCCCGACACAAGCTAATTCATCGAACGTAACATCATCCCGAGCGCGTGCGACGTCAACGTGCGTCAAGCTGCAACCGATTGCGTGGGATATTACGCCCTAACGATGTGCCGAAACTTCGATGTAGAAGAACCACAACATTCCGCAGCCGTGACCCGTTTTCCATCGGGGCTCCGCCGGATAGAGGAGCCCTCGAAAACTACGGCTCGAACGAAGACGACGTCGCCGTCGTCGTCGTTCGAGAGCGTTCGAGGGTCCCGATGACTTCTCGGTGATAGAAGAATTCTCATCATGCTCAAAAGTGGCGAAAGCAATCTTTGTTCATCTCATGCCTCGCTTTGATGCATTTGTTTGCACTCTGGCTGAAGCCTGCTCGCTGGCGCCACAACCCGCTTCCCAGTTGTGAAGTCGCGCCAACCGAGCGGGAGCACAGGAATTCTTCTCCCGACCAGCGCCACCTAGGCTTGTGCTGCTTTGTAATATGTGTGTGTGGGAACTGGATACGGGAAGTCGACGACAAACATACCGAGCGCGAATCTGTCCTCGATTCCCCGCCCACGATCCCCGCCCATGGTTTCTCTATGCCCTGTAGACTCGTTTCGATCTTGTTTTGGGGAAATTTCCTCCGTTCCGGATCGAGCTCCGAGGCCCGTTGCTCGGTTGACGCCGTGCCGTCGTTTCCAGCGGGCGCTGGAATTCGGTATTTGCGTCGCCTAGAGCGGAAGACTCCACAATTGAGCAAAAACGCTCCCTCGTTCGATTTCACAATCGTTCGGGGACTCCTGTGATCACAGCAGCCGATCCCGGAGCGGAAATTCCGGCTCGGGATCGTCGACACAGATGCCGGCGCCGCCGCCTCCGGTGCATGAAATTCGATCTCGAGATTCCTCCGCGAAAACGAGCCAAACAAGAGCGTGCGTGTGTAGACTCGAAAACTGAGAAGCTGCTCACGTTACGTCGCATCTAATGTGATTTCCTGTCCGTGACTGAATGCGTATCTGGGAAAATGGCGGATGAGATTCGCCGTACTCCGGGGCTCCGGCATGTCAGCTCACCTGTCGGGTACGACCGTCCCAATCGGAATAAATTCCTCATGAATTCTCCGTTCCATGGGTATTGTGCTTGCGACCGAAATCCTTGAACGTTCGATACAAGAAATCGGCTGTCGTCGCATGGGATCCGTACAACCCGTATATGTCGCTCCTGCCCAGTGTCGGAGGAGCCCAACAGCCGAATGGATCAGAATCGAATCTAGAGTCTGGGCGGTGTGTGTCGCTCGGAAAATGATGATTGTTGTAGTCTGCGTTGCTGACGGGAAGCAGCAACATGTACAAAAAACATTGGATCTCCCGGGCTTGGCTGAGAGAGAGTAGACCCACTACAGGCTTCATTCTTTCTTTAAGTTAATTACGAGATGAATATTTTACCGGCCTCAATTCAGTGGTGCACTCTCCCGCTCGCTCATTTTGCGTGTCGGCTGTTGTGTCGGTCGAGTGGCTGCTTAGATGGCTGCTATCCCGAGCGTAGGATCCGAGTGACTTATCCGGTGTTATAATCAAGGTGTTGAGAGAGCCGCATAATCAGAGTGCTTCGAGTCGCGGTGATCTTCGTGATTCATATCGGTTCATAAGCCGAGCCTCGTGGAGGATTCCCGAGTGCTCCACGTGTTTTTATGTTGCGAGTGTTGGATTAGGAGAGCTTTCGGAAAGATACTTCTCGGCCGAAGTTTCCCGAACGTTCTTCTCGGTGAAGCACTTCAATAGGAGGTCGTTCACAAGTTGAACTTGATGAGGGGGCAACGAGCGGGACGCGGGTCAGCTTATAGGATATTGCGCATTCAATGCTCGTTCGAATTCTACTTGGGGAAGTTACAAGGACATTTTTTCCTCTGGACAAGTTTTTTACTCGCGAGCTGTCGTTTGGAGGAAGAACCTCCATCCGGAAAGGGAGCGTCGTATTTGCCAAAGCAGCGCACTCGCAGAACCCGCTTGCGGCCCGAGCGGTGTGCTCACAAGAAATAATTCCCGAAGCCACACAATTATGACGAAAGAGCACAGCAGGCGTATTTTCCCAAGTCTCTGGCTTCTGGTCTTGATTCGCCGCGATTGGTCCCGATCTCGACTACGTTCCAATCGTGTACAACACAAACAGAGAATCCATCTATTGATCTATCCAGTCTTCACTCCGATCGAAGCGAGCGGTGTGTGTTAAGTCTCTGGGCAACTGACCGGAGAAAACCCCGTCCAAGAGAGCAGTGAGCCAGCGAAGTATGCTCCAGTCATGAGTCGATTTATGGTGATACGTTCGGGGATGGATCGGGCTCCGGAAGCAGGTATCGAGGGGAGAAGCAGAAGCTCAGAGGATGAAGTCATCTTGGAACGAGCCGTGCGGCGGTATTCTATCTGGTTCTGCTTCGCCGTAATGAAATTATTTGCTCTCCGTCCCGCGCACAACGCGACCGCGGCTCTTCCCTCCTCGAACAGATTTCAGTGGATGTCTGGGCTAATCCTCTTCGACCGGTCACTCGTGAACATACCCGATAGCGAGGAGAAATAGCTGTTCGTCTCCCGATATGTTCCTCGGTGGCGCCAAGCTAAGTTCGATTTACTCTCGAACTTTTTTTCGCATTCGCGAGCGTTGTGGCTCGCGGGACTCGGACGGGAAGGTCCCAGGAAAAACTGAGCGAGTCTCTGAGGCTCCGGCCTCGCTTATTCGAAACTTCTTAATGGCACCATAATGATACGTTGCCTCACTCTCGGAAATCGGTTAAGGAAACATCTTTGTATGTAAACGAGCGCGGGACAGCGGGACGGGAAGTCACCCGGGAAGAGAGGAGAGCTGCTTGGAAGACCCGTTCTACGATAGTTTTCGGCATGAGTATGCCTCAACGTGCTCATCCGTGTATACAATGAATATCAATGACGCCTTTGGAGAATATCGGACTGGTGTGCCGAAGTCGGGTCGAACAATGCCTGGTTGCGAGTCGTTTCTCTCAAGAGTCAACGAATAATGGCCGAATCCGCCACGCGGTGGCAACAAATCATTCTGCCCGAAGGCCTTTGCTGGGGTCATGAAAGTTAGATTTCGGGGAGGCTGTGCGCTCCATTTATTGACTGCAGCCGTTACAGCTGAATGAAAAAATGGAATGCTATTCCCATCCTTCGATGGACTCACTATCAAAATCCCGCCCCATTAAAATCCTGGCCGGGAAACATTTTCGATGGAGGCGGCCGATCGTACGACGATGCCGACCTTGACGACGGATGATGTATTGGGAGACTGATTCATAGATGGTTTCGGAATCTGAATTGCCTTCTCGGAGAAGCGTTCAGGAACGGAAAGAGAAATCCAGAAAAGGTTTCCGGCAGCCACTTGCCGACTTCTTCTCCTCATCGTGAAATCACTCTCGAGTTTCGTCCTTCCTCCGGACCCGGGGCGTCCCCGTCGACCGTCCGCGCTCAGAACGATTAGGAGCAATTCGAGAGGAACGAGTGCTACCGCTCCCATTGCGGCTCAGTCAGGAGCTCCCTGTCGGTCATTGGAGAATTCCAAATCGATTCGTCTCTCAGCTTCGAATAATCTCACTTCCGGGATTTTACCCTGCCTACTGAGCGGGAACTTCTTTCTTCCGAATGGAAACACCAAGGAAGGGAAGAACGCTTATTTGGAAGCAGAAGGAAGACTCAATTAGAAATCTTTTCGCGATATCCAGAAGACCGCACGGAGGTCGGAGGACTCCCGTCTCTCCATCGAGTACGATGAGCCCTGACCCGCTGCCGTCGCCGATGCGTCACTCCCGCCGTGAGCTTACAGCCTTGATCATGAGTCAGGAAACCCACAGGAAGTTGCCGCGGCTGAGTCAGTGAGGCCTAGGAAGCATTGGGAGTTCGGCCGATGGTCACTTAATCTTGCCCAGGGAAAGGCTGCGGATAGGTTGGGTAGCAACTCGTCGTTTTTACCGTGGAGTTCCCCGAGCCGTCGTCCGGACTGCTCTCGCACAAGAATACCCAAAGCGATTGACCGCCAATCTATCTGGATATTCTCACCACTTACTCGGCCTAGAGGAACTAACGTTCGGCCATATATCCGCGTTCACCTCGTCACTGAGCGAGACTCACCCACAAGGTACAACGACTTCAGCCGAATGGCTGCGATTCCGTGCCGCGAGCCTTTGCAAAGGTCCGAAGAGTGAGCCCAACTGACTTGGTCGAATCGACGAGTACGCGCTTCCGAGAAACACCGAGTCATCCGACTCGAGAAGAGTCATGGCAGTTTTTTCTACGGCATGATTTGTCTGGCTGGAGCTCAGCCTTCCTCACGGAGCTCAGCCCTCTAACCTTTGCAGAAAAGATACAAAATAAGTACGGGGCCTGTTGACCTCCTGCTGCGATGGGCCTCTCCAAAATTCGTTTAGAAAGTGCACTCTATGCAGGGTCAACATCCATTAGATGCAGCTTCGATGGAGGGACCATATCAGACGGATGCCATAGTGAGCAGTCACCTCGAATTTCAGCCGGAAAGGTCTTCCGGATCGAGAACCTGACCGGTATGAGCTCCGCTGTGGAGAATTGGAGCTGACAGAGGATGGACTCGAACATGAGCTGACGAAAATATGTG
The DNA here is from genome assembly GCF_000255335.2 of Galendromus occidentalis. Classification (NCBI taxonomy): domain Eukaryota; kingdom Metazoa; phylum Arthropoda; class Arachnida; order Mesostigmata; family Phytoseiidae; genus Galendromus; species Galendromus occidentalis. The sequence goes on from NW_003804370.1 coordinate 645,977, forward strand.
CCCACACGGCTCTTGGAAGAAGGTCACGGGGCTCGCGAATCCCCAGCGAGCTTGACTTTTGTGAAGAACATTATTTATCAACCGATTCGAACGCCCCGCTTGGCGGTCGCCGAAGTTCTCAGCGCTCAGGCCGTTCGATTCAGTCAGCGACTTCCCGCTTGTGAGTCGATGCCCACGGAATTTCGCAGAAGGTCTGACGCCCACACCGCAGCTCGCCGAATGCTCGCCGTTTCCAGAGCGGAATCGATTTTTAAATAAATTGTCTCTATTATTATACGGTGGAACAGTCATCGGCCTTGGACATTACGTGCACCGGCGCGGCGGCCAAGTCTTCGGTGGTGGGGATGGCAGCGGCGGTTCGAACCGGAGCAGGAAGGAGCAAGGGAGAGCAGCGGCAGGGGAAAAGGAAAGGGTCTCGAGAGAGCTTTGATCGTCCAAGCTCCAAGGACCAGCAGCGTGCACCTACGCACAACATCCTTACCTCACCTGCAACCTGGGGAGAGCGCTGCGACACTGATGATGTCGCAGAGTCCTGAAAATATGTTGCGTATGACGCGGTTGCCAACGGCCACCGGAGTCATGGAAGCGAGAGAGGCCGTTCTAGCGAAAAATCTCGCCGCAGCCGAGAAGAGAGGCACTCTCACCGATTTCTTCGACTTTCGAGAACAAACGGTCCTGGAAGCCGAATTAATTACTGATTTGGGGACCTGGATATGAGTATTCTCTCGCTCCCAATATATCCAATCGATCCCGGCTAGCCATAAGTTCCGAAGCGGGTGCCTGTACCGAGCTTATTGCTCTGCCATTTTTCCTCGGTATCATTCTTGAACCGGATTCGGGCCCAGTGGAAGTCCCTCCGATGTTTTTCGAGTGTTCTTCCCATTTTTCCCCCGGGAATGGCGCGGGAAATAAATCCAATGACTTCCAGAGCTAGCGAGCCCATTCCAAACCTTTCACCGACGATCCCCGTGACGTCAGTGTATACTGCTCGAACAACGAGCAGAGTGCTTCATTTAGTAATCCGAAATCTTTCTATTCGACTTGGTTCGCGCTTGGGGGCGCATGGGGGCCGAATCGGCTGTGAGGTGGACCGATTTGGACAGACGAGGTATAATCATCGATTTCCCCATCGGCACGGCGTAGCTCTCTGCACCAGACTGCGAAATCAACGAAACCCAGCGCTGTCCGTTAGCTTCAACATGCTCCATAATCGTCAGCTTCACTTTCATGATCGCTACGAGCACAGAATTGGTGTGGTTTATGTTTTACTACACGAAAAGTCGTCCCGGCCCTCGGTCACTGTGTCCGGCGACCGACGAGAAACCACGAGCGGGAGAGGAATGGACACGCACGAGGAGCAAGGTAGGACGTCACCGCTCCCGTCGGCCTCATGAACGCTGCTGGCGACCGCAGAAAAACCGGACGTGTTTCATAGTTTCCTCCGACCTCGGCTATGCGGTGCCTGCGAGAAGACCTCGCTCCGCCGCCAATAGTTCGCCGAATGAGGCCGACTCAGAGGGAGAGCCAGTGCAGGTTATTAGAGCCAGGGCGAATAGCGGACACCGGAAGCTCACGTTGTTGTCAACGTCGGAGTTCCTGCAGCCGTATTTGTTGTCGACATTGCTTCGGTCGAGGATTTGCAATAAACACGGTGACAGTTTCGCTCCAGAACACGTCGTAAGGCCCCGCAGCTCTTCAACCTTTCGTCTAAGCTGCAGTCGAGCGCACTCGGAGTCTAGGCACCGCTGGGTGTGCGCTTCAGCCTGCGCTAGGAAAGCGCGATGTTTCGCGAGACGTCGTGCCTTGACCGTTTGGACAATTCGCTGGGGGAAATCCGAGATGGAGCTGATTTGAGTTCGATACGACACGGGACGAGAGGATTCGAGATCGCTTCGAAGATCATTCTCTGTCGGGCAGGTCAACGGAAATTCATTTCCTATTGCTTTCGGCCCGGGAGGCTGCGCCAGCGAGCCACCGTAGGTCAAGTTGCATCAACGGGCGTGACTCGACCATATGAATTTTCGAGTGATGTTCGAGCATGGGACGCTCGTATAGTGAACGCCAGTTCCGATGTTGGGAAATTTCGTATCCGCCATGTCAACTCTTGCCGCAACGGAAAGCTCTCCTGGACGAGAAGAGTTATGAGCTATATCCTGCGGGAAGAGCTCAACCGTTAACAAGTCTGTAAACACAGCGAACGCTTGATGCTCGGGATGAAAGTAGTCGCGGAGGAAGGATCGCTCGCATGGACCCGACTTTCGTTTCGCCACATCGAATAGCCGGCTGACGGTTCGCGCTGCGGAGGCGATGGGCTACCGGATGATGAGCTTGAGGCGAGAAATAAAATCTGCCACAAGGAGATCGGGAGAGGATTCCCTCCCAAACGCTTCGAGAAATACCCCGAACGGAGGCGACGTTCGAGGGCTCGAATGATTCCATATCGTTTCCTTGGCACGTGCTCCGCCTCGCCGTCCGGCGGCAGGTTCGCCAACTCTACGTGGGGGAGGCTGCGCCGAATACGTCTGTGAACGTCTGTGACTCGTTAACGTTCCTCCGACGTACCGTGGTTACGGATTCGAACATTCTCTCCGCCATCTCATCGCCCCGCCAGGCAATCGAATGCTCCAAGAGTTTTGTTCCGAAAGCGCTTGGAAGGGAGAACTCAAAATAAACCACGCTTGTGCGACCGAACAATCAAGGCTCGGGAAGCGTGCCCTCATTCGGTAGCTCAGGACATTTCAGGAGACTGTCCACTGCGCTGCTGATGCGGGACCCGAGAACCCGGAAGTTCGGGTGACGTCAGCGTCACCTCGCAAACACCAGACGGGGTACATTTGTGCACCGTCCGCAAAGACCTCGGAGCGCGATCGACAGAAGTGGATTTTCTTCCGTCCGTTCCTTCCTCAATCATGGGGCATTGATTAGGGAAATATTCACTGATTCGCCTCCCTGCTGCTCCGACGGAACTCCTAATTAGAGCCCATGTCGCCTTGTCTCTGCATATTATAACGGAGAGACAAATGAGCCGACAGCGAGACCGATATCGCTGTTCCCCGGAATTGTTTCGTTAGGCTGGCAAAAAATTAATGACAGATGGAACAGTCCACTGGGAAGCACTTGAACATTTTCGGTCTTGCTCGCTAGCGGAACAAGAAGCCTACCCCTCACACAATTGAAGCGTGAACCTCGCAGGTCGGAAATGGATGCTTTCAAATCGACGAACGTTCTGTAGTTTACTCCTCCGGGCAAAACGATGCGAGTTCGACATCGACGAACATAATCGTGGTTTGCCCCAAGTCCCCCAGGTTCCCGAACACCACCGTGAGCGGTTCGCACTCCAAACCGACAGCAGCTAGCATCACGTTCATTTGAATTGACACGTGTGCAATTAACGCTTCAAAAGGATCACAACTTAATTAGCTTCGCGGACTCTGAGCAGAGTGGCCGACGAAGCGTCGCTCTGGATGAGCCGGGAATACCACCCTCGACAGAGGATTATCCCCGCCCTCATTATATGGAGATTCGAGGCTCTGATTCGGCTTTCTCCGATCGGGGGCTCGTCTGTATTTTCTTTTGCGGATGCGCTCGGGAGTCACGCTGCAAAATAAGCTGCGAAACATTCAGGGAGACTCAGAATTCTTCTCGGAGACTTTTCGTTTCGATCGGAACGATCCACGAAAGGACCAACGAAGATGTGAGGAACGGATGCGATAGCCGGTGTCCGTCGATAATCCGCATGTATCCTTTTTTTCCGCGAATGGAAGACGAAGTGCCGGTGGGAGGAGGTTGCAATGGTGTGGTTGCGATGGTATACCGCGCACTCCAATCACCGGGAGACAGAGAGGGAAGGGGCGGAGATAGAGGTGTGAAGGTTCCTATAGGAAAGCATCCGGAGATTTTTAGCGTCATCGCAAAAACGGTACCGTTACCTGACAACTCCACGACCGCGTTCCTCCGAAACGTCCCCGTCAATCATTATCGCTGCAGCAGCAGCAAGCGCTAGCGTAGGAGTAGAGCTAGCTGCTCACGGAGATGCCTGCAGGCAAAGGGAGGGTTTCGATGTCGTTGACATCGTGTTTTCGGGACAGGAACACGACGTTTCCCGCCGAACCTATCCTGCCAAGCAGCGTCTTGAGCGCCTGAGGATCTACTCTGCGTGCGTCATCGTCTCTGCGCTCTTTCCGAAAAAAATCTTTCTGCGTTATTCCACGGCTCCAGCTTGACTCGGAGAATAAGGGCGGCGAATCGGTATATGAAGGTACATACGTTGGTCCAGACTGTGGACGACGAACGCGCTTGAACTTTGTCGCGCCCGGGAACGAGAAATGGAAGCTGTTCCGATAACAAGCAACAAACCCAACGGGCCACCGAAATCGCTGAATTCTGCGATTTCCGCGCGGCCGGGTGTACGCACGAGAGAAAATGGAGAGATGACGCTTCTAGATTGGTTTCGAGAGGTTTCAGGTTCGGCCGCGCTTGGTCTAGTCAGCGCTCGAGAGCCCTCGAGCTCTCGTTCGGAGCTTTGATTCCGTCTGCCAGACACCGGCGCCATTGAGGTCGGAGAAGCGAATGACGGGCATAGGAACGGAGCGAGGGAGCTGTACGGAACGCTCGAGAGCTTCCCTGGAAAGTATCTGAATCGCCTCTCGTGAGGACAGTCAGTCCTGGATGGCGGATTTTCCGCATCTAGTTGACAGCGAAAACGGTGCTAATTAGGGCTGAATGTTAATTCAGCGGAGCGAGGGCCGCGCCGGAGCGAAGCGATCAAATCAATGGATTCACCCCGCTCGACTCGCCTGGCCAGTGCATGAGACTCTACCGCGCATTCATTCATTCAAACCGACAGGCTAGTCAAAGCGTGGCCGCTCCCCCGTCACCTGCGAGCCCGCATACACGTGGGCGGGCATTCTTGGCCATTTCACCAAGGATTTCTCAGCGTTGTTGGGTGTGACGACGTGTGGCCCGGAGCTAATTAACGTCATTCGTTACCGAACGAAGACGTCCGGTCTACCATGCAACACTCTTACCATTCGGTGGAATAATTTCGTCCTCAGAAAGGCGGCTCCTCAGCTGGTCCACTCCTCTCGGAGCCCTCGTTCCCCACCGAGGGCCAGAGACATGCATATTCCTCCGTGTCGAGATGATTACTCCGTATTCCTTCTCTCGGACGCCGCCCGGAGAAATTTCCGCGTGGCTAGCCGGTCCTCGCCCCTCTCCCACCTGGCTACGTAATTTTTCCCCTCTTTCGTGAAGAAAGAAATCTCGCTCGGGTCCAAGGACGTGGGCGTCATGTCTATCGGCCAAGCTCAACGAATATGTATTTCAAATCTGTGAGACATCGGATCGCTATCCGAATCCAATATCGCCGCTTCCTCTCTTCATCATCAGTGACTATGCGCATTCCATGAGCCATCTCATGGGTAAGATGATTCCCATCGTAAATTGTCAGAGACAGATAAATGAACAGAGACGGGGTTGACGTCTCCGTAACTGTCGAGGACTCGGCGCCTAGAGGTCGTCTGCACGGTTTTTTATGATGAGGACAAGGGAGAGGAGACGGAGAGGAGGAGGAGAGCTCCTCCCAGGAGAGGAATGTTTTGCGAGGCGTAACAAATACTTGTGTAGCATTTCGCTAATTGAACTATACACTCGGAGTCTGCATAAAGTCCGCCGGCTCCTGACATGGTCCAGGAGCTCCTCGTGGCGCCTATCGCCCATCATGAGAATTAGGGCTCATTCCCGACTGGACGCACCTACAGTCCGAGTGTGTAAGCACGTCGACTCTGTCGGAGGGAGTTTCGCCGAGGAGAACTGTCTCCACGCGAAACTTTCGCGAACGACTCGTCTTGAATAGGCTCGAGAGCACTCATCGCTGGAGTATTCGTCGAGCGCCTACGAGGTCTCAAGGAGGCTCCGACTCAGAGAATCGGTCTCGTCAAAATCGAGAGCGACATGAAGCGATATCTCGGGCACTCTCAGGCAAGAGGCCTAGATTAAGCGACGTTTCGCGTGACTTTATTGAGCTACTTTATTCCCTCAGTGTGACGTGCCTGCTCTCTCTCTCCCTCTTTCGCAATTAAGCCAGAATCCATTGCATTGTGAGCACGTAAAAAGCCAGCCTCGGAAAATAATTCCTGCCGCAGATTATGAAACGCCTAAGAGCTGTGAGAAAAACAGACATGAGGAAGACAGCGGGGGTAGGAAAAACGTTCTCTTATTGCGCAGCTTGCGAAACTTGCTCGGATTTCCGCTCGAACTCATGGCGATTCAGCAGCCGACGCCTAATCTGTTTCTGGCACGCGCTGCCTCGGGACGGATTCGGGATGAGAGGAGAAAAAAGGAAGAAAATAGCTCCATTGAAGCTCAGCGATGGCAACAACAACTTGCGGATGAACGTGGCATAGCGGCCTCCCGTAATGAGCTTGATTGAGTCGCGATTGCTGCTAGAGGTCTAAACTCTCTCATGCAGGTTGAAGTTCCAACAGAGTCGCGGCTCGCTGGTGTCGTTGACAAGGGACCTCCGAGGGGGTTGGGGTAGGTACTCATTTGAGGGTGCGTCGCCGTGAGCATCTGTCTGCGAGCGGGAGCAGGGGTGCGAACGAACGTTTGGATGGGTTTCTGCTCGTTCGAGCTCCAAGCCGGTTTTACTCTCGGAAGTGATAACACACTAATTAGGAGAAATCCTTCTCACCTCATCCATTTTACCGGCGACGTTTTCATTAGAAAACGACCTTGATTCCGCCCATCAACGGAAACGACAAAGGCTCGCTCCAACTTGTTTCCGTCTCCCACGAATGATTCCGAGGAACAAGGAACGTTTTTCCCCCGGAATCTACCGAAATCTTCCGGCATCCGGAGCTCCCCGATCCCACCATGCAGTACGTTCGAGGATTTTCTCCTTCACACGGAATGCTCCTCCCCCCTTTGTTTTCGGTGACGGGAGTCGGCCGTGATCCCAGAGTCTCACTCGGCGTCGCTCCGCGCCCCGTGATAATACCGTATATGGGGGAGGACGCGAAACGAAAATGCGTACATAACGCCCACTGATTTCCGACGGAGGTCGTAGACAGCTGGACCCCATTCCGAGCAGCGGTTGGATCGCGTGCCGCGAGCCCGTTGAGCTCAGAGCGGAGCCCTACGGGCAAGCTCTCGCGCGCTCCATTCAAATCTTCTTCGGATTATGCTCGTTCTTTCCCGCCGATTCCCGTACGGCAACCACATAATCAACGATTGTGGTATTGTGGCCATCATCGTTATCAAGGCCGCGACGGACAACATTATTCCACGAGCCGCTCGTCAAGCCGTTTCGTTTTTTTACCATTAGTCACCTGAAACATGTCATGAGTTTGCGCATAATTGACGACAATGTGGCCGAACAGGATTTTCGGAAAGTCGACTGATAATTAATCGAACGCACGAATGATTCGCGTTCCCAGACGCTTCGCTCAGACCGAGATCTTTCGAAACTTTCTCCAGCCCGGAGCTGATGCTCTCAACTCAAATAATAACTCCTCCTCGGATTCTCCCGAGCTTCTCCCATAGCTCTTCAAACGACGCCGACGGGTTCAGCCCTCCGAGAGATTTCCCTGTCGGGTTTCGCCCCTCGATATGTCGAGTGAAGATTATTATTGACGTATAACTTCCTCCTTTCAGCCGTGGAGATCGCGCAAAAGGGCTACCATGCTCTCATCATGGAAAATACTAAATCCGTGACTGTGATGCCGCCGATTCAGGTCAGCGGACAAGCTTGTTCGTTCGATTTGACGTGGGAACACGCATCCGGTCGGGAAGACGACCCACCTTTCACCATCGACGACAAGGAACCGTCAGAGCCCAAAATCATTCCTACCAAGGAGCCAAACTGTGAGCTCCAGAGGTACTATCGACTACAGCTCCTGGCTTACGACTGCGAACCAGGGAAAGCCGTCGGAAAGTAAGTTAGCCTATCTGCTCCAATTCGCTAGACTAAGAAGAGTTCACTGGAGTGATTCCACAGGAGATACCGGAAAAAATGTTTGAATCATCACTCGCCCTCTGAAAGGCGAATCCCTCCAAAGGAGCGCCTAGGGTCCGGAACCATCGTCGCAAGCATCGTTTATGGAAAATCGAATGAGACTATAGCTCTTAGAGGGGTTCTGCTGCCAGACGAGAGCTGAGCTGATGCTGAATCGACAGCCGCTCCTAAACGTCGTGCCGTCCTTGCGAACGCTCTGATAGATGCTTGGACGACGTCCGATATCTACGCGGCCTGTTCGTGGCTTGCTCTTCGGTTTTCCTTCAAACAAGTTGAGCCTATCTAAAACGAGCGGTCATATGTGAGATCGCGGCCTCGATCTAGAAGGGGTACATGTATCTGCCAGCCGGCCGGCCGTTTCGTCGGTCGGTCGCTCGGTCGGTCAGCCTGCCAGCCGGCCATAACCTCACCGGCATTGCCGGATACTCCGCGGCGTGTTCGGGACGACCTTTGAGATAGGCACTTGGTGAGTCTGCCTCCTTGTCTGCTTGCCTACATCTACAGACGTCGATTCGCATTCGGGGAACGGCGGGCCCGGTATCTGGCTGCGCCTCTGAGTGCACGTTGGGTCCATCGTTCATGCGATGGTTGTTTCTCGCTCATCTGATACAGCTCCTCAACTCCGGTCTTTTTAGCTTCCGAAGAATCTCCATGTGTGTGAGACGAACACCTATAAAAGTACGCTCACCTGATTTTAATAACACCTATGGAGTCATAAAGATTGTTCACCGGCCTAACCTGTCCGGTCACTGGGATCCGGATCGGCCGCAAGCGAGCAACATCCTCGCAATGAATTGATGAGTCACAGGCTTCCAAGAACGGACCGGCTATCTTATTCAGTACGACGATCGCTTGGCCCAGAGATCGAATCCTGGAATCATGGTTGAAGGTCTGTTCCTTCTCTTCCCGCGCGCAGTTCATCGCTCGAATCTCCGATTATCGCTCGAGGGGGAGAACGACGCCCGTAAGAATCAATTCCGTTCATCTCCGCGACTCAGATCGTGGCCGGCGAGGTTACATCTGATGTGTCATAATTCTCTATCCGGGCATTCATTCAACACGCTGTGGATCTGTCGCTAAACGGCGACCGCGATAACTCACCGAGCAGAGAAACGACCCGGGGAGCGACCGACTGTACCAAGGGTATCACACGCTGAGGGAGCACTCGGATAGAATTTACTAAGGTTTCATCATAGTGTTGCAAAACGTCAGCCAGTCAATCCGTGGAGCCGACCAGCGGTTCGTCGATGAATGTGCTGTTCTCAGTCGGTCCGCCAATCAACTGACTTCCCTAGATGAGAAAAATTGACCCGGAGAGAGATCTCGCTCTCAGATATCTGAACGTCAGGATTCAGGAATCGTCCGATTCGTCAAAATGAGCCGAGCCCGCGGGTGTGGATGAGTGCGATCGATAGCAGGCTTTAGCAATCACCGCAAGAGATCAGTGTAGAGCAGTCCGATAAGTTTCAGGCTGATCCACTCCTCGGGCCGAGATGAGAACTATCCTGCTCGGAATGCGACGGGCACCGTCATGGCATCGGGAGGAGTCGTAGGAACATAGTACGATAATCGGCATTTCCAGAATCCTTAGCGCGGATATGGAGCTTGATTATGAAGCAATCTCGGGAGCACCATCTCGAAGCTCGCTCGGGGGCGACACGGGTTAGGGACAGTTCCAGCCGAGAACGATGTTTCGAAGTCCGCTGATCAGGTTGAGGCCGAGTTCGAAGCCATGCTCTACCCTGGGGGCCCAGAAAGGAACTCGGTCCGTCGTTGGCGCTCGAGAAGCGTGCGCAGCATACTAAGTGCTTTACGTGCCTCGTCTCCGAGACCGGGACTCCAGAACTGGCAAATGAAGCGACTTCATGAGTCGCCCCCCCCCCGCCCAAATCGAACTCCATAATATGACGGGAAAAATTAGCTCTCTGAGATTGGCCGGAACCCCGGTCGAATGACCGAATGTGCCTGATGAAGAGAGGCATCCTTGATCGGGAAGAAAAACTCCTGATTCTGGTGATCTGCGATCCGATGACTTCTGGTCTTGAGACGGATCGGGAGAATTCCACCTTGTGGTGGGAGCTACCGCCGGCGCCGAACGACCGGTGGGCCCCGGAGTTTCCCGCTCTCTGTCAGAACGACGGAATTTTGCTCCGCGTGGAGTAGGTACTCGGCAGTTCCGCGCCCGTCGATTTTCGGGAACGAGTTGTCAAGGACGTATCGATAAGGTAAGCTCCTGACTTCGGCGACCTAGCGGCTGTTCACGACGACGGCCGTGTTGCGGCAGGAGTCCGATTAGTCCCGAGTTCAGTGCAGTCGACAGGTCGGTGGGGCGGTGTTCTTCATTCCCAAGCCTTCGTCCCTGGACGTGTCCCGAGAGACTTCTTCTTTGAATTCGGGAGTCTTGTCAGAGTTTTCGTAAGGAGTGACGGGACCGTATCGACTCCGGGCTCGTAACCAGCAAGCGAGTCAGCTGCGCTTAGGCGGTTCAGCGAGCGACTGAACGGAGTATGGCGTCACAAAGAGCCCCTGTTCCTTCTGAAGGATGAGGACTTTTGCAATTCCGGTTCCCTCGTATCGCGAATTGGTACCCAGCGACTGGATGCCTATCGGTCGGTTACAGAGGGAGCGTAGAAAATGGAAATTATAGCGGAGGCGGAATCAATTCCTCTCCAGGATCGGAAAGGCGCCCGATCCTTTTCCTTTTTCCTCAGCGCGCATCGAACTGAAGATCGACGGAGATGGAGATGTTGTCGTCCCCAGCCTTGTTGATCAACGGAGTCAGTCAGAGATTCGGCGATTACTGAACTCATCATCGGAAATCGATGGAAGATCTGCGAGCGCTTCGCTGTCCCAAGCTTCAGATTTGCCGCCTGAGCCGGCGTATCATCCCGATTTTCCTCGTATTCTGAGGGACGCTGCGACCGTGAGGTCAGCGCACGTCGTCGGATTCGTTCCGCACAGCAGATCGCACGCAAGACTCCGATCGCCGGACTGACAAAGGAACGGATGGACATACGGACCGACCGGCCGACCGTCCGTCGAATGGGTGGTCGGTTCTCGAGGAACGACCAATAATAACGCAAGTCTACGTCGATCGAGTCCACATGGATGAATGATGGCCTACGTGTCTACTGCACTCGAAACGAAAATGTCCCTGACATATGAGTACCTCCGAATTCGTCCGATTTGCTCAGCCGGCTTCCCCTACCATGTCCGAGCAGATTGCTCGAGTTAAGAGCTTTCGTCGTTCTGAGTCAGCTGTACTACGAACTTTACCGTCGGATCTCGATTCCCTCAGATTACCCTCCCGCAATCGTTCCCCGCGTTTTTTTCCTGCGTTTTTGAAGCGAATGAAAGGAAGAGATCGAGCTCTGATTAATCGATCAGAGCGAAGAGACGATGCATTCCCCGATTTTGAGAGCGCCATCCACCTGATGCAATGCTGCTTTTATTAGGCTCGGGAACGCCGAACGTGGCCGGCTCGTATCCGCGAGACGTCGGGTAACAGCTGGCTGTTAAGCCCTGCGTGGGTCAAGAACAACCATCTTGTCCTTGAGATCAAAGCGGACGTCCTTCATTCCCTTAAGGCGGAATGAATGAGAGAGTCCGTCAGAAGCACCGCGGTAATCAGCAGCGACCAGTATGATGATTTAGCGACAAGCCGCCCGCCGGGTTTATTCCGAGGATGCTCGCATGAGAGCAGCGCTCGAGCGAGAATAGAGATAAGCCAGACCGTACTTTCGGAACGAGAGCACTCGCTCGAGCTCTGTGACTTTCGGAAAATGTCGCGCTTTCAGGAGTTTCCAGGGAGAATCCAGTCGAGTTCCGGAGAGCGTCTCGCAAATCGCAGCCGTAGGATGCTCTATCGGAAATTACTTTATACGAATTTCCGGAGGACCGCGAGGGAATCTCCGGGGACCGCGGTCCGCTAAAACATCGGTCGCAGGAGCTCTAGAAATTACTACTGAATTTCTTCCGGGGATTCCTTCGCGAACCGGGACGTCCGCTTGCTTTTTTCGTCTTCTTCGCTCCACACATATGGATTCCATACCAGGCGGGTGGCTCACGGCGATTTAAGCGGGAGTCGAGAAACCTTATGGCTGCGACCTGCGACGATCCCGGAATTCTCATCAGCAGCAGGGCTGTGATAGTTCCGTCGGACGCCAACCTCTAAACAGGTAGAGCGTTTCAGAGAGGCAGAGGTCCCGGCTCCCGCCGTGGCTCGGAACCCTCATTTTCAAAGAGTACACAATCGTGACGAGCCTAGAGATATGGCGAGGTCCTGCTCGACTCGCTCCAGGGAATTGAACGAGCCGGCATTCGGTCGTTCGTTCGATCCCTCGCTCGCCGGAAGATGTACGCAGAGGGAAAAGTCAATGAGAAACCGACTCCGAGATATATTCCATTTGTAATCAGAGGAAGTGCCTATCCCAGCACTTTCGTCTGGCCACCGCGATTCTGGACCTGTTTCGCTCTCCACAATGGAGCCGAGGATGAAAGAAAGCCGGCTCGCTTGGAATACTCGCTCAGAGACTCGGCTCGGGGAAGCTTTTGAAGTGATAATTTGTAAATTGGGTTTGAGGTGAAGCGATCGTCTAGCCAGCCGCTTTTCGCCGTCGAGCTATCGGGTTTTGCGCGGAATACCGGATCGAGTTGGCGGCCGCGAGTATCGCCCTGTCTTGCTCTGTTTTCCCGTTTCCTCTGAAAAGCCGTCTGACCAGATCAGTCTTTCGTTTGGCTTTCGGGAACGGTCTCTATCGGTTCTGCAATAATTTTTTCTCGATAGAAGAGCGATTCACCTACGAAGGTCCGAGTAAGTTCATTCGGAGCACTCCCGCTCAGCAAGTCGGTCAATCACTCATTCAGTTTGTGGGGGAGTCTCGGGTGAGAACATCCACAAGTCGGATGCCTGTATGCACGAGAAGCTTACGTAGGCCCGGTGTGAGCCTCGGATGTTTGCCGCGGCGAGGCTCACAGAGGCGGGGAAAAAAGAACAAGATAGCCGATTATCTTCTTCGAGCTGGCTACGAATCCGTGCCGGCGGAATCCTATTACGGAGCATCGCGTTAATGATTCAACGAGTTCGCGCAAGCAAGGCATTCTCCCTGCAAAACCGGACTTCACAGGGAGTTCGACACTACCACTGGACGAGCCTCGCGGTTCCGGAGAGGTCTAACTAAGTAGTTTTCGCCATGGTGGAAGCTATTATGAATCATCCGGAACTTTCGCGCAGTGCCGCTATCGTTCTCTCGCCGGCAGAGAGCGACACTACTGCAATGGGAGTGCGGGCTCGCGGCGTCGCCGGCGGACGAGAGCTGCACCTGCCCGGATGAATGGAAGGGAACAAGCCGAGCCATATTCAGTATCGAGTGCACCTCGTTTGCTTCAGCTTCTCGCACATTCAGGAGGCGGAACTCCGCGATCCTTCAGAAGAATCAATAGCTCCAGGGCCAGTCTGTTTTCCGCTTCTGTGATAGTCGTTGGAAGTCTTTCTTTTCGGAATCAAAGAGACAAGGGAGCTGTGCCGGTGGTGGAGGGAAATGACGGATGACAACTCGCGATCATGAGGAACCCCGAATGGATCCAGTGAGACTCAGGGAAGGAGCGAGAGGAGAATGGGAGCCGTATAGAGCAACGTATCGAACCGCTCTGGTCCATGCCATCAAAGCTATCGCGAGGCTGGGGTTTGATATTCTCGCTCCTGGCAGAGGGGAGGCCGTAAACATATTCGCACAAGTCGATGGGCATCTCTCGCTGGCGGGGACTGAGATAGTTCCTCCTTGATTTCTCCGGTGGCCGACTGTAAGCTATCTGTAGAACTCTTTCGGGCCGACCATGAACTCGTCTGTGAAATTATTTCTGAACAGATGTTCTGTTCAAGAATTCCATGAATACCCTATGGTTCCACATCCGATTTCTACTGAATTCAGAACTTCGGTGGGAAAACTAATTTTTCTGAACCTAGGAGGATTTCTCCATTCGCTTCTCCAGTGTCATGGACGCTCATTCTAGCCACCAGACTCAGTCGACTGGTACATATGTATGTCGTGAGATTCCCCCTCCGTGAGCCTCTTCGCTTCTCACGTCCATCTTTTCGTTGCACGTTCGAGAACGATCGTGCTCTCGTTTCTCTTCTCCCCCAATCCATAACTCAGTCCCCTCCATCATTATTGGATCTCTCCGCTCAGTCATCCATCTAGTTTCCATTAATACGTTTACCAATTCATCATACCACACTGCATTGAAGAACTCCACTTCTCGCTCTGTCTACCAACATCTGTACTCCAGGCGGGACCTCTACAGAGAAGGGGATCGTTCCGTTGCATTCACGCGCCCGAAGCCAAGGCTTGATACGCCGGATCGAATGGAGAGGAAAGACTCGAACTCGCACCGTATTCGAGGAAAAAAACTCCAAAGGTTCTCAACACGTTCGATGCGGAGCGGAAAAACGTCAGAGCCAGTTAGCGAGCAAGGCGCGAGGGGTCGGGGTACTTCGGAATCTAGAGCGGCTGTACGATTCACCTTCGGTAGCTCCCCCCTCCTGGCAGGAGCCAGGTGTTGATGTGGGAAAGCAGACCGTCATTCTGCAACACCTGCGCTTTTCCTATAGGAGCGTCCGCTCTACGACAGCGGAACGGTGCTCGCTATTGGCGAGCCCCTCCCATGGCGGCCGCTCTTATCGTATCGTAAACACAGACGGCGCTTCTTTTTTTTCGTGAACGTCGAGGTTGCTTCTCCGGCGCCATTCAAGGTCGATGCCGTCGACCTGAGGCGGAATTGCGAGAAGTTCGCGCGGGAAAAGCCCGCCGTGGAGCCTCAGCGACTTCACGTCCATCTTGATGGTGTTTGCGACAGTGTTTTGAGGGATGATGATGCGTTCCCGGCCCGAATTCGCGATCGTAAGGGTCGACTGCAATCTTCCAGAAACACCAAGGGGATCGCCGATCCCTCCGCTCGAGTTTATCAATCAAACTGGCGCTCGACCTGAACTCCTCGATATCGTAGATGTGCATTTGCGGTTCAGCGCCCCCGGTCAGATTTCGTCGGACGATGGCATCCACTGAGTCGGGAGTTGCCTGGGAAGTTTATCATTCCGCCTCGCTTGCGGAGCATTCCGAGCGAGGACCGTCTGAGGCGAGCGAGATAGAGAAGAATCAGACTCGACCCGAACTGCTCTAAATATAGAGTGTTACTGCCTCGTAGGCTCACCTCTTCAACTCACCCCCAACACGTTCTCTGAGCAATTGTTGTGCCAGCTCCAAGCGGATATTCTATTCCTGAAACTCGCGGCGAGAGCCGTTCCAGTGTGTCGGAGCCGGAGTCGTTCCGTGAACCGTCGTCGGCGTTTCGTTCGAATCTCAGCGGTTCGGAGTTTCCTCCTCAACACAGAACGTGTTTTCCGTCGCTCTCCTGGGAGCTACCGTGAACGGAACGAACGCGGGAGAGATTTCTCGGTTCCTAAGCTGTTTCGCATGATCGAATCATTTTCCTCTTGGAAGTCGGTGATGAGTGTTATGATCGCATCCTGAGATGGTCCATTCGGAGGAGCGCCGGGGCTTCCAGAAGCGCCTCGAAGTGTCAACACCAAACGGTCTCTGCTGAGCAGCTTGACTTAGAGTGCGAGCAGACGGGTAGAGTAGGCAGACATTCCGCTCTACTTTGTTCCATCCGACATGGGTATGCGACGCGGGAAACCGGGCGACCACGCACGATGAAAGAGCGCAGTCGGAGTTTTGCCCCAGCGCTGTTGCAGCCGCCCTGGGATGCGGGAAACGGCAGCAGGAGCGGCAAAGGAAACGGGCCGTGAGATATTAAATACGATGTCGTGTGATGTAGCTACAGCAAGTAGTGTAGATTCGTATCTGGGGCCGCACGAGAGGACGAGCGATTCTATTTTCGGAGCGGCGGCGACCGCCGATGTTTCGCGGAGTTGTTGCCGACTGTCTGACCGGCGAATCAAAGGACCGACCGACAAGTTGTGGCGAATTCGCCGGAGTTAACTTCAGTTCTCGCCATTCCGATTACTGGCTTTTCACGGGACTTGAACGGAAGAGCAATTTCTCTCGAGGCCTCGGCCTCGATTTGTTTTGGCGACTCCGTATCGCTTGCCGTGAGCTCCAGCGACCCGTCATTTTACGCATACTCCGCTTTTCGAGAGAAATGGTCTTCGGTCGCCTGAGAAGTCCTCATTTCGCGGGGAATACTACTGGGAATTCACATCCCCAACAAATCCCCATCGAAGATAGCTGAGGCCGGCAATGAATTTCGGCTTCCCGGTTGCTTCCACTGCGATGCCAAAGAGATCTGCTGTTTGGCTTCATAACAAAACAGAATCGGCATCCGCAACAGCCGCGGATTCTGACTCGGCTCTCGATGAGAGGGAAGCCTATTCGGCTCGAGCTCCTCTTTTCCCAGGCGCTCCCGAGTGGCAACACCTGCCGCAGACAGTGTTCCAACCTTGAACTTCTTAGTGCTTGCGATCCGACACCGGCTCTCCGACATGAGGGAATTGCGTTTCGGGAGCGAATGTTTTTTCGGAAGCGCTGTTCAAGAATCTTTCGATTCGCGAGAATGCATGAGGCAAAATGGATTCAGGCACAAGTTTCGGGCGTCCTCTTGCAACTTTTCATCTGATTACGCTCAACGTGAGCTCACGTTCAGAATTACAGATGCAATTACGTTCCATTCGGATGCTGAGAGGTAGTTGGAGAAGGAACTCACAACAACGATACAGAGAGAGCATCTGGATGAGAGAGTGGAGTGGGACGAGGGGCGAAGAGGAGCAGCGGTGGTTAGCTGCTTGCCTGAAGGTCTGTCTCAATGGGAACGGTGCGTTTGTTCCAGTTTGACTTAGGATGCAAGACATGGCGAGTTCAGCTGGTCAGCAAGAGGACCTTATCATTGCGTGTCCCGCAGCTGGTTAGTATTAGCGTTTTTGCAAATGAGGGAGAGCGGAAGTGAGAAACCGACAGAGCAGGCTAGCGAGGGGGAGCGGTGCCGTCCCCTGTCGAGAGGGGTCTCGCCGTGCACCTGGCCTGTTTTTCCTTTTCGGCTGCCTGGCTCGCTGGGAGGCAAAGAGGTCTGGCAACGATAACACATCCAGCGCCGATCCTAGACGACGGCGGCGGCGGCGGCGGCAGAAGCTCTCTCCTGCAGCCTGCGGAGCAACCGATGTCTGGCACACGGAAACGGAGCTGGCGTAAGCAACGCAAAGAGAAAGCGCCTTCGTTTACGAGATGGATGTCGTGGCAAAACGAACATTGCTGATTGGCACGGAAGCCTGTCTGGCATCGTACCAATGCCTCGGAGAGCAGTTCGCCAAAGACCGATGCCATGTAGTCCCCGTCGACGACAGAAGCCGACGCCGACGTGGGCATCCGAAGCTTGTTTAAGAAGTTTCCGTTCAGAAATTCCCTCGGCCGTATACAGAGAGAGCCGGAAACGGGAGCTGCTTCAAACCATATGTTGAGGCCGAGCGCAGGCTCACTACGGAATCGAGTCACAGCGAAAAGGTTTTCTTGTCTTGTCACATCACTTACAGAAGATCCGATTGGTGACAAGATGTTGCCTGTCCTGCATCGAGTGCGGGGTTACTCTTCCGGGAAGGAAGGTTGGCGTGGGGAAGTCCGCTCCGAGCAGAGGACTCGGACGCGGAGAGAGCTCGGGTGCAACCGTATTCAAAGTTTCCCTCTCGGAGGTCTCAGGAGGGACTATTTGCAGAGGTCTGTGAGTCGTTTTCCGTCCGACAACCCAAGAGCAATACGGTCACAAGACGGATCTGTCATGAACGACAGCGCCGATGTCGACGAATGGAAATGAAGAACAGCGGCGGCGGGAACGATGTTTCGCACGGCAATTAATTAGGCTTTGGTTAGCCCTTGTTGGTCGCGCCGGCGGTATCAGTCGTGGCGGTAGCAGCTCGTCGGTCGCAACGGGGCTCCGCTTTCCGTTGCTCTCGAGCGAGTCGACAAGGCAAGCAGAGGCGACGATGTGGACAGCAACAATCGTCGGTGAGGCACTCGGTGGCAACGGCGGCCCCGGATGCCGAACGAATCCAGATCCGAAACAGCCATCGTGGATCACGGACTTGGGAGCGTTTTCCCGGCTGAAATCTGTTGAGTACACAAATGATCCTTAGCTCGCTCGCCACTTACTCAGTAAGTGAATCGGTCGGTCGTCCGCTCGCTCCGACGGCGCGGCGGTCAGGCAGACATGCACTCTTGTTGTATGTAGCAGTGCTTATTCGACCGGCCGAACGAAACGCTTCAGGGCCTGTGTGCCTTGGCGTTGTCGTTTCCTCGTCGCTATTTGCAGAAGCCTCAGAACAAGTCCAGCGTCCAAGCGAAAAACTACACAAATGAAAGGAGAGCGGCTTCGACGCTTGGGCACGGAAAAGATGTCACGCACGGATTTCCATTCTATCCTGACCTATCGTCGCGGGAAGGAGGGAGTTTCGCCAACCCAGGGGGTTCCCCCCGCCCTCGAACATGCTCTACTATTCTTTTGCTACGTCCCGCGGCCTCCGAGGATCTTCATAAACGCGGTAGTTCTATGGCGAGATGAACCAGCATTCGACGAGCCCAGAGGGGTACGCCTGGAGAGGCATTCTCCGGAGCTTTCGCGAGTTCCTCGGGATGCTGGCCCGCCCCACTTTTATGAACCGCGCCTCAGCCATCGATATACTCTATTGGAAGACAATTATCGGGATTCGGAGCAATTCTCACGGAATTATCGTAGAATATCTAAAATGAGCAACTCCAGTGCCGACCGTCTGAGCGGCAACGGTTCAGAGTCACGAGGAGAGAATTTTCTGCCCGAGTACACTCATCGTAAATCAGCGGATCGATACATCGATACGATCGGGGCCGCTCGCTTGCTCCTCAGAGTTGAGCAGTGGAAATGGGAGCGGATTTTTTTCCCTCCGCAGTTCTGTAAAGCCCGTGGGTAGTTCTCCACCCTCACAGCCTTCGATCGGCGAAGTAAGTGACTGTCGATCGGGTGAAGGACTCGGCGTCGGATCCGGTACCGTAGACAAGAGAGTTGAAGGCGTGGGGATCCATTCAGCACGAGCGTTGAACGGCTCGAGGAAGATCGAGTTCAGTGAAAAGGCCAGGCTACCGGAGCTAATCCATAAAGAGGCGAACTCGGGACCGCCGCTCATAAGATGCGAGCGCCAAAAGATCAGCTGTTGATGCTAGGTTCGGTAGGATATACCGACCGTCTTACATGGATCTGGTTTCGTGGGAGACTGTGGCAAGTAATATTGGATCGGCGGAAGGACTCACACACGCACCGACTGACGAACGGGATACGAAGTCTAATATGGCCTGTGAGAAGGAGGCCCATATTCGACAGATTAATCATAGGCTCGGGAAACGGTCGACGAAGAAGCTGCAGCATGTGAGCGAGGGGCTTCCCGCCGCCGAGACTACACGATACGAGGGCCTTGCCGTCTCGTTTCCTTCGCCGTTCTTTGGCTGAGCTTGGTCCTGGAGCCTTGATGCGGACTTCCGTCGAGCTGAAACGATTCGTGGGCTTCATACCATATGATACGGTGGAAGGACAATCCAATAGCGCCCGGGGTCATTTTCAATCCTACGGAGTAGAATTCCCTCTTCCATCCCCTCCCCGGGGGAGCTCTCTCGTCCCTAATGCTCCACCGCTCGACTCGGGCAATAATTCGAGAAGTCTGGTTTTCATGGACACTGGTCCGAGTTGTTCGCTAGCGACGCGCGCATCTCATCAAACTCCATCGCGGAGGCCGTGAACCACCGACCTCCGAAACAAAAAAGATCTCCGAAACAAATCGGCGGCTCGAATGCTGGCACCTCCCAGGCTTGACCTTCAGAGGATGGCGTTGAACATCTACGAGATTCTGAGTCGATTCCATTGAAACTACGGTGTCGATGCCGCCAGCCGCTGCCTCTCCTCTACTTCTTCCATGGTGGAGAAGGAACGAAAGGTGTGAACATTAGCCGATCATCTCTCCTGAGGGGTTCAATATCGGCGACCGACCCGGCCGTCTTGGTCGTCGGTGACGTCGGTCGTCGTCGTTGCCGCTGTGTCTGTCGCCACCGTTTTTGAACCTCGTCCTGGAAAAGTCTCGGCCACCGAGTACGGAGAAAAGAGCGGAGAACTGAACTGCTGCACTGATTGGGTGGCCGTATAGCCCGCTGAGTGGTCCGGACCGGCCGACCATAGTGAGAAGGCGAGAAATTTTTTTTCCCAGAGAATAACTTCTGAAAAAGAAAGAATCTCTGGGTAGAGGACTAATCATTGCACAGGGAAGTGGGAATCATGGAACCATGCGTCCAAGTCGTGCCTTTCCCGTGCCAAACCAAATCCGGCAGCGGCCTACCATTCCAGCATGGGCAGCGACCGGAATCTCGTTCGACGGCCTATCACGATTCGGAAACCTAGCAGCCTCGAATGGGAACTAATTCAGTTGGGCGAGGGTGGCGATCGTGTTGCGAATCTCCTGGATTACAATCCTCTTTAGAACCTCGGGGAATTCGTGCAGCCGCGAAGACCCCTATAGCGAGATAAGTTCTCTCTAGGAGGTCAGCGTTCACTAGGATCCCGGAATCCGGTGCTGGCATATGGGGAAAACCATATGGCCGCATCCATTCGGACGAGTAAGCTACCGACAGACCGATGATTTCCACCGCCCTCAGGCAGGTGCTGAGTCCGAGCTAACAACACAAAATCAATTGAGCTGCTGAACTGGCACTTCAACGAGAGCGCCCGATGAGAGCAGCGAGAGCGTTCGCCGACTGGCTGACTTGCTATTGGATGAGAGCGCTGCGTTTGTCAATATCAATGATGTCAATTACCGGCTCTTTTCTGATGCAGATAGATTTCGACCTTAACTAGTTCCAGACGGTCCGACTCTGACCAGAGAAGGGAGATAGGTCAGACCTTTTCCTCGACAGACAACACAGGAATCAACTACTTGTTCCTGGAATTTTTAACCCTCCCTGATATTCCTCCAGTCGGAGGAGGAGGACGGGTTCCCGGATTTCGTTCCTATAAATTTTCGCGGGTATAGTCGGCCGACCTTTAATCCTCCTCATCTGCATTACAGTGCCACAGTTCATATCACCGTAGAGGACGAGAACGAGTTTGAGCCCGAGTTCACGGAGGGCGCTTACCAGGCTACCGCTAGAGAAAATCACATGCACATCTCTCCGCCCATTCTACAGGTAAGTGTCCGGAAGTCGTTCGCTTGCGTTTCGCGCACGCAGCTTTTGCGTCGTAGAGGAAAAGGCCACAGAGACCATGTTCCGGTCCTCATCGGGATCATGGTATAGGAAGTCAACGAATTCTCGATTCGATTCGAAGTTTGATTCCGGATCCGTCATCTATTATTATCGTTGAAGCGCGTCGGTGCGAGGGGAGGACCCTAATTTCCACGAATGACGCTCCCTCGGAGCGGGGTCCATTATTCATCACCAAAAGAGAGGAAAGCTTGCTCGACACCCGCTGATTCTGGGAAAGAAAGAATACCTGGACAGCAAACCTCGTGGAATGCGGCCTGCTCAATATCCGCCATTCACCCACTGAGCGCCGGGATGAATGAGATGACGAAGAGATCCGTCGTCCCGGAACTCGCTTTCCGAGTTTGCACGGCAACCTCGCATTAGACGTTGATGACGGATATCATCGCGAAGTATTCGTCGTCGTCGTAGCCAGCTCGAGAGGTCCCAGTCATCTGAGTCAACCTTACCGATCATCACCGCATGCGAATACGGAGACCGTCGTCATTTACCTCATCCGCCCCGTTTTGAGACCGGGTGCTGCATCGCGGAGATGGAATGCATAATTCTCATTCTCGTTCTCACCGGAAACTGCCCGAGCCTCCCGGAGTCTCGGACGTCTCCACACTAGTTGAACCGGAGCCGACGTGTACCCCAAGCCGGTTCGGGTCGCCCACGGAAGAGCTCCTGAGAACTCTGAGGGAGTTTGTCAAGAAAAATCTAATTGTAAGAATCTTCACCCGAGAATTGTAGACCCATGTGTAATTTGGTCGGAGGCGTACCCGGATTGGTCGACCTCCAGACCTTACGAGCCGGGCGATGTCAAATTTAATTTGCTCGCTAAAGAACTCACAACGACGGATGAACGGGAGGTCGAGCAATTTTCTCCGTCTGTCCCTCTCCTTTCAATTCAGATTCCAGCTCCCGGTCTTTCGGTGGTCGGGGTGGTAGTGTTCGGAGCTTCGACTCGAAGTTCCGACGTGTGGTGGCTTGTCAGTGCGCACGACGATTACTCGGGACGACCACAGCCTGATCCGGGCACTCGAGATCCCGGGATCGTATCTCGGACTCACAAGCTTCTGCGGATGGGTAATCATTCGGCTGAGTGAGGAGTACTCGAGCTCAAGCTTTGGAGAACTCAACCAAAGGTCCACTTGAGGTGTCGTTGCGGTAATAGGCGTTGTCAGTTCCAAATGAAAGAAGTCCCAGATGACACAGGCACAAGCACGACTGAGCATCGGCTTTGGAAGGAACTTGCGCGAGAATACGTATGTACGTACGTAGCCCGGTGCTCCAAAGCGATTGAGAAGCGTCCAGGAAATCTCCGTCGCTCTCAGATATTCTTGCCGCGCATCGCTCTCGGCCGCGCTGGGAAGCTTAAGCACTGTGTGGGAGGAAGGAAAGAAAATTCAGAAGAGTTTCATGAGGTTGATGCTTGTCCACGTTCCCCCTACCATCGAGCTCCGGCGAGCTTATCGCTGTGGAAAGGCTACCTGAATTGTTGCCCGACCAGTTTACCCGCGAGTCAGTCTGGCTGCCGGGCTTCAAGTTATGTATCTCCCTCCCCAAGTGATGGATGGACGGAGTCTTTGAAGCTGTTCCCCTCCGACCTGCCTTGCGGCCCTATTCCTCGTTCGCGTACTTCTCCCGATGGCCTTGGTGACCGGTACCGCTTGAGCGTGTGGCTTGGGGGGAGGCGACCCTCAAGACGACATTTAATCATCGCCTCGGTGCTATCTACCCCGTCCGCTGGAGGGACCCGTTGAGCACGCACTTTCATACTCGCTCTCACCGGTTTCATTGAGAGCTTCGCGTCTTCCGAGAGCTGCGGACGCCTGGGATTTCGTTCTCGAAAACTTGAAGCTCTGGCTCCGCATGGAATTTCCCACAATGTAAACATGCATTTGATTGTTTTTCGACCTTCCAAATCCTGATCGATGGACCCTGGCTCATCAGCGAGGGGCCTCCCTCGCCGGAAGATGCTGTTCGGTGCCCCTCGCTCCAGTCGGAACCGTTCAAGAGGCACGGAGACAAACGAGAGGCGGGAACTCGGAGAAAATTGACGGAGCACCGAATCCGCGAGGGAATGAGAGCAGACTCGCTCAGGTGCTCCAAGGGAATTTTCGCGCAATCCAGTTCTGGTTCGTGGAGTAGAACGAGATCGTATTCACAAAGCAGGTAGTCGAAAAAGCGGGAACAGCAACAGCTGCTGCGAGGAATGTCGCGTTTCCACCTCTACCTCGCCCCTGTGCCCCCTAGCGTTCGCATAGAATCTCCTGAGCCTCCGTGAGCTCCGTATATTCTTTTGGTCGCCTTGACAGCGGTCGTCTCCCCCACGCCCCCCCCCCTCCCATCCTGCTATCCCCGCGTCCGACACCGCCGGAAACGGCGGTGTAAAGGTTACTGGCTGCTCCGCCGAGCCTGTCGCGGAAGCCAACGCGGTCGAGCAGAGATTTAATAAAACGAAGCTCGAAAGCGAAAAACGTGAGAAGAGGTAGTCGTCGTTGTCGTCGAACCGTCTACAGTTGGTTGGTCCGATGGCCGACTGAGTGACTGACTTACTGGGTCGTTGCCGGTTCCCTTCTCTTTCATCTGCTGATATATTAATGTAGAAGGCGCCGTCGGACCGTTCGGAGAATCAATGGGGGGAAGCGGGAACGAACGCGAATCGGAATGGTGCTCTACGGAAGCATATTGCTTCTCCCGATTTTCCTCACTCGTCTCTGACGAGGTGCTGCGGAAGAGTCGCTGCATGGAACCGACGCGATTGGAGGGGCAGGATGACGCGGACTGGAGACAACGTTCGCGACCATAACGAGAAGTAGTTTTCGACGCATTCCGTTACGTGACCTCGGAGAGGTTCATGGCGGTTCGTTATTACGACCTCGTTAGAGTTACGATAGAGCATCTCCGGATCGGTGTCAAGATCCTCCTCTATCTCCCCCCTCTCTCTAGATAACCTCTCTGCGGCCCGTCGAAAGTAGTGATGGTCTCCCAGAGGATCCGACAATGAACTTCTGTCGACTCGACTGGGACCTTCGATGGGATGTCGCTCCACTAGGCCGCCTGTGTAGTTCTTGTGCGAGTCCTCCGCAGAACCCGTTCGAGTGGGGAGCCAAACGCGTTTCACGGGACCTATGAAGCCTCGGCCGAACCCTGTTCAGTCACTCCCCCTCTGCGTCGGGCTATCTTCTCTCTTAAGCTGTCACCGACGAGCGGTACGAGGAAGCGACCCTGGCGCCCCGCGTTGAACACGTCCTCCATCGCAGGCGAAACGAGAAACGCTGACTGAGTTAGAGCCAGTTGTCGGAGCGGTCGGAGGCATCTATTCCTAAATTATCACAAATCCTTGCGATCCATTCATCCATTGATCATGCATCTCGCCAGCGACCGCCTACCTGTTCGATTATTGTTCATCCATTCTTCCATACATCTATTCATTGATCTCATACCACCGAGGGGTAGACAAAGAATGTATTTGAGCATCATACAAAGGCCGCGTGGCCCTCCACGTGCTGATTGTCTGCTCCCCCGTTGTCGCGCTGGAAACCGACGTCTCCTGGGGGGTGGGGGCGAGCGTGGGTTCGGCCCCCATACTGTTCTCCTCGCTTCTCTAAATAATGCGGATGAGCGTTCCAAGCATTCCTTTGATCGGCTATCCCTCCGTCACGTATGGCTTGTTCGCTTTGATATTCGACGCGGAGTCGGAACGCTCCCTCCATCGATGCAGCGAGAATCCAAGCGTAGAAGCCCGCCGCAGCAAAGTTTCTTCGAGCAGACGCTCGAGTTTCGGTTCAACTCGTCTGGAAGTTTCTAGGTTGATGAGCCGTGATCTTTGAGCGCGGATGTGTGTCCATGAGCTCCACGGGAGCGAGAAAAAACCAGTTTCTATAGTCGGAAGGGCTTCGTAAGCGCAACGGCAGCGAGCGCAACTACGCCCGGT
This sequence comes from Galendromus occidentalis, assembly GCF_000255335.2. Taxonomy (NCBI): domain Eukaryota; kingdom Metazoa; phylum Arthropoda; class Arachnida; order Mesostigmata; family Phytoseiidae; genus Galendromus; species Galendromus occidentalis. The sequence goes on from NW_003804370.1 coordinate 671,190, forward strand.
AAGACACCCGGAGCTCAGATAAGAGGGGAACGGCTCGCCAAGGTTTATTCCTAATCCTCACCGTTTCCAAGAGGACCTACAATCGATCTCTCTGCTCCAAGGAAAGCTTTCATGCGAGCTGAAGGCCGAGTTCCGTCTGGCGCTCGTCTAGCGGCCGCCGACCATCATCAAGGGAATTATCGAGTTGATGAGAATCCGTTTGATCCTATTGCCGCAAGGGTCTGTGATATCTCATTCCGGAGGCAATCATCATGAAGTAGGCAGTCGTTACTTATGCAACCGGATGCAGGATGACGAGAGTGGTCGACTGGACAGGCAGGCCATCGATCGATTGGTCGAACGATCGATGCTTGTTTCTGTAAAGGACCAGAATTGACGTCACTTGGACCTATTTTGCGTTGCTTTTCCCCAAGTCGCTGTCGCAATGCGCGTAGACCACAGGAGCGACCACGAAGATTTTCCCTTCAAACGGCAAAGCCCGGTATACAAGGCTAATGGATACAAACTCCTCCCATCTTCCTGTCGTGACCCCGGGTGGCTTGCGCGCACGCAACCGGTGTTCTCCGCGAGTCCTCTCCTCCTCCACGCAGATGTCAAGAAAAGCATGCCCTTAATTTGTGAACTGAATTCCCCGAGGGGAAGGAGGGGAGAAGCTTCTCCTCCAGAACCAAAGGAGCTTCCAAGAAGCCGTCGAGCTCGTGTCGCGTTCCCTGGAAGCCCGAGTCGGAAGAGTCTCCAAGCGCTTCGGGATCTCGCGACGTCTCACTTATAGATATCGGCAATCCGGAACTCTTAAGAGTCTCGATGCCTCCGGGGCTCGGGCCCGACTCAATGGAAGCGGAAAGTTCCCGAGTCGATTCGTCTATTCGGGAGCGGTCGAAATATCGAGATAAAACACATCGAGGTCTACGGCGTAGGCATGCGGCAAATCCGCCGGGAGTCAACAGCGATTGAGCTGGTCACCACCCTCCGGCCGACGGAGTTTCAGCGAATCTCCGACTGAGCCAATATAGGAAGGCTCTGGACTCCTGATTCAACGACAACCTCCCGAAGATAAATAGATGACTCACAAAGAGCAGCCAGCTTATTTTAGGATTTTTTGCCTGGAGAGCCTTGCCCTATCCATTCGTCCCTGTTAGCGTGAATTGAATGCACTTCACATGAATTGTCCAGATGGAGCTGCGGTCGACGTGTGAGCGAAACCTTCCAGGGAGGCATCCTTTCCGAGCCCCGCGCACCGTGTCGACGACGACGGCGATAGACGTCTAGTGAGCGGGAACACGTTGCGCTCTTCCCTATTCAAAAGAGATAGATAGCCATGTAGGTATGTAGCCAGGCTGCGGAGGTACAGGTGTAAAGCCGCCTTCGCAGGGATCAGGGAGGATTGCCTTCGTCCTTTTGTGGCTTTTCCGGATCTTCCTGAATATATTTATATCTTACGAGTCCTCGCATCCCCCTCTTCTAGCACCGGTCTTGCAGCGGATGGGCATACATCTCCCTGATATCGGCCGTATTTTTGCATGCCAGCAGGGCGCGGACGGGCGCTCCGACCGACCGACCAACCAGCCAGTGCGGCTGTGATACCGAAGTGTCGGTATCCTCCCGCAGAGGAATAGATGTGCATCGGGTGCATCGTTCGATCCCCAAGACTGCCGTTAGTACAGGGAGAGAGAGGAAGAGAGGGAAAAGTGGGAGTTGGCGGGCGTGCGGACGAAGCAGTTCACGGAAAAACGCGAGCGGATCTGTTCGCAAAAGAACCTTTTACTATGCCGAACGCCTATCAAAACCGAATAGGTTCTCGACCATTGGCTGCGATAGCCATTATGCACAGAGTGGAGCTTCGATGCAAATGACCTGCGAGCATCGTTCTGCTGTTGTCTTGCCTCAGCCCAGTCTTGCGATCGAGTTACGGTGATGGCGGTGGCTGGGGGCTCGTTCGGAATGCGGCTTCTGAATCCATTGGAGTGAGCATTCGCTCACGGCTCACGACTCAAGAAAGAAAAAATGAGCGGGATCACCAGATCTTCTGATGGTCTCGAATGGTCTCGTTTTTGACTTCACCCCGAATGCTTCTACGAAGTCTAGTTGCGTGAGTTCAGGCTTTGGATAGCGGAAGCCGTGAGGAAAATCCCTAGCACGCTCATCCGCCATACAATTTCCAAGTCAATATGTGAGAATGATTCTAGTGATATTGGAGCTACCCCTCAAATATGTTAATTCATACAGGACACAGGACCCCGGCATATGTACTGTTGTCGGACATGTTGAGACTTGCTCCAGCAGACGCGGCCTATGCGATGATGGTGCGACCATTTTTACAGCAGAGGGCGTTAATATTTGTAGACTCCCCATCGGTTGTTCTCGAGCAGAATCAGCAGCTCCTTGACGCAGACCGTGTCCGACGGCAACAATTCTATGACCAGAATCGAGAATGAGCGGTCGTGGGCCTGAGTGATTCGTTCAGCCGGAATATTCGATTCCTGACTGACTCCCCCATTAACGGCATCTGTCTCTGCGATAGCGAGCAAGCGATGTGAGGGAAGAATGCCCACCATGGACTGGCTGAGTGACTCCGCTATCGAGTACATTCTTACGGACAAAAGTTCGGAGCGGCTTTGGTGAAATTTAACCTGCTTTTGAGAAGGTGAACAAGCGAGCAGACCATCCGGCGCATCGCTCTCACAAAAGAAATTCGGAGGACGAATTTTCTCGGACACTTCCATTCCCTAAGCCCCATAGAGGAGGACCTTGCGGTGGAATGCAAGCCGTAAGAGAGAGAGAGCAATCCAGAAAATATGAACGGAGCGTTCCATGCCATTGTTCCCCTCAATGAAGTCGAGGACCCGGCGCAAGGCAGTGGAAATCCGCGCAATCCATCCGTCGGTCCGTTCGACTAGAAACGGAGCCCTGGAAACTCGGCGTTCCCGGGGGAGAAACCGGTTCCGCGAAACTTCTTAATTTTAGCAGGTCTTCTTAGACGCTTCGACAATAATTCTTGATTTCTTCCACGCTCTGCCAAGTCGAATAACGTACGGGGGTTTGAAAGGCCGCGAGGCCGGAATCTCCCAAGCAGTATCGGCTCCGTGATATTCAAGTGGTCGTCTTAATATTTGTCGATGTCCGCAGCCGTTGAGCCTTGTGCTACCCTTGATGATGTTCGTCCCCCCTGTGGTTTCTGCCGGCGGCCCACCGAGCTTGTAGCTTGCATGAGAAGGAGATTGTCGCACACAAAAAGTGAACGAGCAGGTCTGGGCATGAGCTGCAGGAAACAAATTGAAAGTCGAGCTCCCATCATCGAAGCATCTTGACGTGAGTTCTCGCTCCCGGCGCCTCACACTTGACGGGACTGTCGCGAGGCCGATGGCTCGGTTCCTCCTCGCGTTAATCTATCATCATAGTCAATTTTTTCCGCCTACATCTTATTAGATGTCATCCGGGGACAAAAACTACGTGCATAACGCCGAGAGTCATGAACGAGTCTGGTGCAATCTCGATTGGCGAATCCCTTCTTCACAACCCGGACTCTCACCAGGACCGGGTTGATAAGGCCCAGAAGTGGCGGCTCTCATCACGGCTTTCCTTATGGATCACCGTGCGCTGGACCATTTTGAGGGACGGTTCTCGACCTCATCGTACCGCTGCATCGCCCGGAAGCCGAGGTGAATGGCGTCGGCATCGTCAGAGCTATGAAGTCGTTAGTGACTAAAAATCGAACGGCCTATCGAATGCAGAACAAGATGCCGTCTTCGGCTCAATCCTGAATTCCTCTTACGGCGGTGCCTCCAATCTCTCTGTAGCAAGCAGTATCGAATGCCGCTGAAATCGATGGAGATTCTATCGGAGACTAAGTCCGTCAAGCACCGGAAATTCAGAAAAAAACGTGATCCTCGTGCCGAGCCTTGCGGCTCACTCGTCTTGTCTCCGTCCGAAGCTGCTACCCACAAAGTAATTTGCACCTTGCACCATCATTTGCGAAATTCGATCGGATATCGCCATTTGAACTGACGAGGTCGGCAATAATGGTCTAGGAATCTATCTCCGCTGACCCTGAACGCTGATGGCCAACGCCTTCCCAGTAGAATCTAATTTTGAAATATGTAGCAGCACGCATGGCTGCTCTACGGGAAGGCACGCGACAGAATTCAACTCGAGCTTAATTCAAGATTAGATCGAAATCATTACGATTTCCTCGAGGCCTTCAGCCTGGGGCGGTCAGCGCCATCGCCCACCTGTGGGCTGTTTGACGGTTGAGGGAACTTCAAGCTAGCTCTCGAGCGTCATTCAAGACACTGCCGATGGTGATTGGGATGAGCCTTTGAGCTCGTACGCTGCCGGTGTACGTGCCTCTACGTACATGCCCCCCATTCGGGAGGCTGGGGTATGTACGTATATACACGAGATCGTCGATAACTGGCCGCCTCCGGCAAGACTCGTCGGAGACTGAGCAAAGGAAACAAGCGCCACCGATAGGCCGGGCAAGGGGCGGAACGCTCGAGTGGATTTTTTCAAAAAAAAAATGAGAGGCGCCTCGTCATCTCCGAAAGTGGCGCCACGCAGCCACTGGGCCTAGTCGAGCACCTACACACTGGAACGAAGGAAATATTGGACGAATCAAGCACACATTGCATTCAAGCACAAAACGAGCCCCGACGTCCCGAGAGTGATGTATGTAGGTAACGAAAAAGGCTGCGAAGGTCTCGACGCATCTGTTGATCGGAGCCATGCGGTGACTCGAACGAGGTCACTGTGGCCTCCTCCGAAGAGAACCCGGTAGCGGCCCTTATCGGCGGATACGCACCACAGTCGGAGGACCTTCGCGAAGTTCCACGGGTCGAGTTGTACTCGTGTCGAAACCTCGGCGCTCTGCTTTCGACGCCAACGTTTTTCATGCGTACGCCGTCGGTCTCCTATGCATGCACACGCACTGGACTACTCGCGAGCTCTGGTCTGCTTGGATATGCAGAACAAGCCGTGTCGACGGGTTCCACTGGGCTGACTCTCCTGACAGGCGTCCTTTTTTCCCCTGCTCGCACCTGAATACGTTGTTGTCAAATACTCCACCTTTTTGACCGGATTAGAACCGCTGGGAATGAGGTTCTCCGATCCTCTGCTTTCTGGGAGTGCCACGCTGCCGCTGCCGGTAGAATTCTAGGAGCCACGCAAGCGATGGCCGTTCGCATTTGTCGGAACATTTTAGGGAGCGAACTAGGCATCGATATACCGCGTAGAGTGAACAATCGAGACTGGTGGCAGATATTTTCTGGACAACGTGGAATCGGGCGCAGTTCGCAGAGTCGCTTATCGTATCAGAAGTGAGACCTTACCGTCGTCGCCGTTATCACCTACTCGAGTGGGAGGGATTCTGCTCCATGATGTGCAGCTGATTCCGTCGCGCTTCCGCATCCACTGCGAGTAGCCTGAAAGCCCTGGGGAGAAAGGGCGCGGCTCATCGTTTTCGATCTCACCTTTTCCGATTCCGGGTTGGGAGTTGCCATTCAGACAAAGCACAGACATATTCCATGAGATCTCTTCAGCGAAGGAAGTCCCTGTGGTCTGAGCGCCATTGCTCGGCCGAACTCCTGACGGTCTCCGATTTCGCCCCCATCAAGCATCTGGTAAATTTCGCCAGGAGCCGTCAAGAACAGTCGGGTACACAATGGGATAGCACAAATGCGGGAGGGCTATCCCCGGTAGGGATGTCGATGCCGGCATTCTTATTTTCTTTCGCGTCTCGCCTGCTTAATCTTTCGCGGGGAATACCCGCAGAGCGTTTCCGTTTTCGAGGGTGCGAGATTCTCGACGTCCGAGCGCTGACGCCTTCAGAGTTGCTTGACTCCAGTCGCTCCGCGCAGGCGGAGCTTTGCGTCTTCAAGATGTATCTCGAGGGCCAGCTGGAAGACGAGTTTCGCACGACGGGGAGGCGGAGAGGGAATAGCACAGGAAATAGGAGAAGGCAAAAACCGAATTTCGGCTTTGCTTTCGCCACGAACCGACTGACGGACGCAGAGAGAGCCGGGCGGACAGACGGAATTGGTCGGTCCCTCCTCGTGTGTATTCCAGTGGTATCACCGAGGGGGAACAAGTTGGAAGGAAAAGCAGAATAAGAGAAACGGGGGAACAACGAAGAGAGGCTGTTCCGTTTCTGTGGCCGCAGCGACGGATTCTGCTGCAGCTACATCTTCGAGCGGTTGAGGGGCTGAGTGACATGTTGCGTGGAAGTCGTTTGTTCCTTCTATCACTCGTTGTATGCAAATTCTCCTCTCGCCGGAATGCTCCCGGTCGGTGAGCTGGTGCCTCGATCGGGCGACGCTCGCGTCGGTCATCTGAGCGACCAGCAAACCAGCCCATCAGCAGACAGGCAACAATGCTCTCTAAGCCAGCCGATCTTCCTCGTTATTCACCAACACCACCCACTGTTCCCGTTCGAGTGTGGAGCCTCTGAAAACCGTGGGCCGCCAGTCGTGCGAATTCCAGCCTGTGGCGTATCGAGAGAAGCAACGTAGAGGAGCTGATCGCCGATTCGGGAACTAACAACTCCGATCTGTACGAAACTCACGATCGGAGCGAACCTCTGAGGACCTGCGCGACTAGTCCGACGTCGACGCAACGTCGTTTAGAACGGCGGCGTCGCAGAATAGAATACGCACGCATTCGGATCGATGTTCATTCCATGTTTTATTGATAAAGCCGAGGTCTGTTCTCGGAAGACCCACGCGTGGCAATCGAAAAGAGTGGCCATTTGTTCTGTTTCGATGTTTGAATGTTGCTTCACGTCGAGCTCTGCGTGCTTTTCTATTTGAGTGCAGATTGTGAGCAGCCAAGCGTATAAGAGCCTAATCCTTCATCATAATAATAAGATGGCAGACCGACCGACCGACCGGCTGCCCGGTCGACCTCTTTGGCCACAATATCAACAAAGATTACAAGCATAATAATATTCCCGAATCTGCGGCTAGAATCCACCTCGTCAGAAAGGTCGCGTGGTGAGAGGATAAACATCTCTCGGGCGGAAATACATGCGCAGAGATATATTCGAGCATTCGTGTTCGGTTATGCGAGCGCAAGACACTTCCAGACGGATGACGGCAACGTCTGAATACGACACGGGGCGGCTGCGAGCCTGCGGGCTTCGTCATGCTGCGGTTTCTCCTGTTCATCCGACTCGACCAGCCTCGAATATCGCAGTACATATGCACATATTCGAGTATGCCTTGACGGAGGAACTACAACGTGTCGCTCTGCTTACAGGTCACCGCACGAGACAAGGACTGCACCCCGAAGAAATCCGACATCTGCAAGTACGAAATCGTGTCTACGGACGATGACAAGGCCGCGCCTTTCCAAATCGACGCAGAAGGGAACATCCGCAACACGCGACCTCTGGTTTACGAGGACAGTCACAACTACATCTTCGAGGTCGTGGCCTACGACTGCTCGATGAAAACGAGCAAACCCGTGTCGGTGTCCATCACGGTGCAGAAGGAATGCCACATGCAGTGGAGCTCCATCGCTCAGCAGGTTTGTACCCCCTTGTATATCACTCTTCATTCAGCTCTCAATCCACCGATACACGGTCACATTCAACCCCAGGGGCTCCAACGCCGAGAACTCGTCGAGAGCAGCCGTAGCCCTCTTCACCCCGGCGATGATCGCGGCTACGAACCGGACGTCGATCGCTAACTCTGACAATGGGGCGACTATGTGATATGATTTCGGAGGGACCCGGGGAACGAGCTGATCATTGCAGCTCTGTGTGACAGAAGTCGGCTGTGTTCGGATAGCTATTTCCTAGATCAACATTTCGATCGGCTACGGTTGCAAAAGCCTCAGTCAGACGTGCCTTGCCTATCAGGGCATATTGCGGCCGGAGCCGTCCGTTCGACCGATCGTGGCCGACCCTGTGGGCCAGCGGTCAGCGACAAACAAGATAAGAACGACTTTCGCTTTCTCTCCTGCTCATCTCTATTGGCAATGGGGATCTCCCAGAGGGGGGAGGGGGTGGAACGAATCCGTAGGAGATGGCTCATTCAGTTCCAGAACGAACCTGGATTCCAAATCACGACAGTTTCGCGTATTCAGTCGGAGCTCAATCGATTCATCAATCGGTCAATCGTCCATCCAGATCTCATCTTATCGGACTTCTCGCTGATATGACCGGGAATATCCCATCGGAGTCCTGGCGTGAAAAGCAGGACATCTAATCGACGCTCCGACTCTCCTTCCGAGGCTGATTTATCGGTCAGATTCGTCGCCTTCGCTCGGGAACAGCTGTTCACTTGTGGGCCGCACGGAGAGCGCAATAGCGTTGGAGACATGCCAGAAGTATCCGCTTCTCGCACGCAGAAGGTCGACCGATGAATGTTCAGGAAGACACTTCCTGATAGAAAGAGAGGAACCGTCTGACGGAGGCAAATCCGAAAAGCGGGCTTAATGAGCGTTTTCCAGAACAATTACGCCGGTTTCGAACGCTTTTCATGAGGGGCGCCTCTTCCGCGTCGCGCACAAAATCATGCCGATCCGAGTTGACGCAGCGAGATTTCCTCAGCGAACTTGCTTGCTCGTGCATCGGCGGCTAATTGCATAAACTCCATCGAATCCTGACCTCGCCACAGAAAGCACAACCTTATCGCAGCGGAACACCTTCCTATCGACTGTTGAGGGAATTCCAGGGACGCAAAAGTCTAATTTGTCGACAGCCACGTTGCTGATGAACGAGGGTGCACGAGCAGCAGCGATTTGTTGGTTGTTAGGAAATCGTCGGCGCGCCCGTTCATTCGCTCCCGTTCGCCGTCGTCGTCCCGGAATATCATTCGAGGCTAGAGGGAACGGGGATACAGGGACGCTCTGGGCGATGCGCAGAAGGGCCAATAACGGTGGCCAATTTGCGAACGACCGACGCGAAGTCCGCTCTGTGGCAAGCGCTCGGGCGCGGGTGGGCGGCCGAAGCGACAGGCAGACGAGCGAGCGAGCAGACGCGACTCTTAGGGGATTTCGTTCCTCGGGAACGAGCGAGATCTGAGGCTCCGGGGGAATGCTTCGGGGGAAAAAGAGCAAGAAAACAGGGGGAATTTCCTCTCTTTGCGGAGCCAATTCGACTTAAATGAAAGCTCAGCCGGTTGACGTCGTTGTCTTTGTTCTGTTTGACGCAAACACGAAGTCGGCGAGCGAGCGGCACACGGGGAACAAACTCAGTTGCCGCGGAGAAAAAATCTCATTCGCCCAATTCGGGGACGAACGCCAGTGCGAATCAAAGAGGGTATTCCGTTGTGTTCGCTCGCTTCGTGATCGAAAGTTGGAATGTCATTTGATTTATTCTATTCGACGATGCAGAGCCGGAGCACGCCATCGTCTCGCGCATGTCACCGCACATGAGCTCCCCTGAAAATCCGCTCCGGGCTTCCTCAAATGAGCCTTCCGGGCCCGTGGATTTTGTTGTTGCTCGGCGGGCTTTATTGGATGTTCTACAACATCGTACAAGCGTTCCGTGCGTAATAACTATCTATTTATGAAGTTGATCAGTTAGCGAGCTATTAACCTCATTGTACCACATTCGTTTATTGCCATGGCCTCGGGCGAAATAGGCTCCGGTAGGGTCAAGCGAAGCGGCTCTCCGGGCAACGGGGGTTCCGATCGGGAGACTAGAAGGTATGACTTGGCCGTTGATGAGAATTCTCTTTCATTCATCCAGCGGGCACAGAGCTCGGGACGGCCGTCGAGGGCTCTCTTGAGGCAGAACTAATTCTGAGAATGTTCCCGCCGATCTAGCGGCAGCGTCGGCTACGCCAGCGCTTGAACCGGCGAAAAGCAAAACTCCTCCGGCTCCGCGGAATCGACTTGAGATGAATTTGTCTCGCTCGGAACGATCATCGATTACATGAAGGAGACTTCCCATCGGGATGTTGGGGATACAGAGAGTGAGGGAACACGGCGGCGACGACTGAACTGGTCTCGTCTTCTAGCGATCGTTAAGCGAAACGGTGCGAGACGACTTGGAAGGCTGAGCTCCTCTAGAGTTTTTCCTCTCCCTCCCGGAGTTTGAAGATGAGCGGAACAGCATAACCAGAGGATGAGTGGAACAGAAAGCGAATGGGGACGAGGGGCTCAGAGGAAGCCGGCGAGAAGAGTTAACACAAATTAAAACACAGCTCGACAACTTCCCTCGGGCAACGTGAAGTTTTCCAGTGCTCCTGATGAAAGGAGCAGGAAAGACTGAGGACCAACCGGGAGAGAACCCTGCACGGTCGTTCGCTTGTCTGCCTCCCGGTAGGGTCGGCTGCCAGCGAGTGAGGAATATCTTCAGATCATCAGCGCACGGGGAAGCTCAATACAAAAGAGTGCCCCGCCCTGGAAACTCTGATCGAGAGGAAGCGTCGGCACTGACGGCAGGGAAGGCTCCGAAGTCGAGTCCTCACAGAATCTCGGAGCAGTTATTGCTTTCGATTGATGCAAACCCAGCCTGACGCATTGAACTCACTCGAGGCGCTATTTGAGCGATCAAGCTCCGACTCGAGTGTTTACATTCTCTATGGCTTTCTAAGACTCATTCCCGATTCATGCGAGGAGAACAGAACCTGTCCGCCGCGGCGGAGGAAAGATGATTATTTTGTTGGCCACGCTTTTCGCTTTGGATCATCGATGAAGCTCGGGAATTCAGGCTTCATCCATCGATCACCTTTATTCGTACTCACGATTCCGGTAAATATATCAGCGCCAGAGAAACCGAGGGGCACTCGATACCTTCGAGGCTGAATACGTTCATCCGAGAAAGTGCGACAGTAGGCGACTGAAATCCAATCGAGGCCGGAGTTTCCATGCTCGAGTTCATGATCCGGATGTGAGCGATGTATGGGATGCTCCTGCGGTCCCGAACCTCGACGAGCGCTTTAAACTCGGAGTTCCGTGACAATAGAGGTCACGGAGCGGTGGGGAGCAGCACAGTTGAGGAAGAATGAACACACGCCAGTTCTCCAGGGGAGTTCCATCTGGCTTCGAGACTTGTAGTCCTCCAGAGAATGCCAGCACTTCCGAGTTTGCAGCTGGGAGCGTTATACCGTTATCTCTGCAGCATGATGCCGCCGCTTCTGCCTCCGGTGGTAACGCTGGTCCAAGTTGGTGTCGGGCGCGGTATGTTTCGCTGGAGTGGATGTCGATAACGCGATTGTTACTTCCCTGAATTCTCTCTCACGAGCCAGGAGCACACGAGCGAGTTGCTCGCGCGCCGTCACCTGGCTATCTTGCGCCTGTAGTTAGCAGGAAACGAGGCCGCCGCACCGCTGTGCTTTCAAACAAGGACCGCGAGCAAGGAACCCCTGAACCCGGCAGGCAGCCTCCGGCGACATAGTAATCTATGATTTTTTCGGGTGAAGCGATGGGGACGGGTCTTAATCCGTGATTCATTTTTGTGCACTCAGATTTTTCCGTGGAGAAGAATAAAAAGTCGCGGCGATAGAAGTTCCCGAATTCTTCCGCTAAGCCGCGCCGTTGAATCTTCCGGTAACGATTCTGATGGCTGAAACCTTTTTGTCTCCCTCCGTGGAACCGAAGCTCCCTCCCGGGACAGTTCAGAATTCCGTACGCGCTTCCGAAAAGCTCGGCTTGTTCAAGGCTCGGTGGCCATCCTTTCAGAGTCCGAGGTCCGAATCCTCGCGGTTCGGAGAACGAATCCTTTCAAACCTCGTAACAGAGTGACCGTCTCCTATTCTCCCCTTACAGATCGACTACACCGGCGGCTCAGTGTCGCTTTATGGAAATGCTCAGCTGGACACCTGCCCGTCCGACTGTGAAATCGACGAGATTTTCTCCAAGATTCAACTGGACACGAAACACATCGGCAAAGGTTGCGACCGAGACACCTACTCGGTTCGGAGCCAGAGGAAGCTATGCAACGCTAACACTAGCGGTAAGTATCCGCCATTTGTCAAACTCTGCGAGCGGCGCGCTGCCACTAGGCAGCAGTGGGTAATTGTGTACGTAAATTTCAACAAACTTCCTGAATACGAAACGAAGTGCCGAGAGTGCGAGAGCCGATTTTTCCTCGGGTTTCCATCTCGCTGTGCCGACTGTCGCGTGAAGAATTCGCTCGACTTGATGCAGGTTATTTTTTTTTCTCTCGCTTCGAGAATCGAGTTCTCTCGACGGGTCCCGCCGTACGACCGCCCGCACGAGTAAGCAGCTCAGTCAGAGCTACAGCTCATTTGCTACCTTATAGCGCAAAAGGACGCCCTTCACTCGTCTGGTTTCCAACTCCTCCTTTGAGAGTTCTGGATCATCATCAGCCCGAACGAGAATCATTCCTAACATTTTCATTAATCCACGCCCTTTCACTGATCTCCGCGAGGGATATCCGCGAGGGTGCGAGACGGATATGTTTTCGGAAATCTCGAATTCTGGCACGACGTCGTGCCCGGAACCACCGATGCATGTTGCGACAGAAACTCGAATTGTATATTAGCGAACGTCGAACAGGATGCTTATCTGTGAGTTCGGGTGTCAATATCGGGGATGCGGCCCCTCGGCCGTCTCCTCAGACAAGGCACAGGGCCCGACATTGGACAGATGCCATCGTTTATTATCGGAAGCTTTTTCTCTCCGAATTTCGGGTAGAGCTTGCTCTCCGAAATCGTTCCGCCGCCGACCGGGAGTTGGAAGCGTGGCGAGGTTTGTGCGGGAGTCGCGGCTCGAGATAAATTCAAAGAGAGTCAAGAGCCCTGTAATCCAGGCTCCGCAGAAGCCTCGATGAGCATCGAGGCCGTGTATGCGGTTGACGCTTTTGCACGAGACTTCTTGCAACCATACGCGTCGGCAGGCTCGACGCTCCCGGAGATGTTCCGGCTCCGCGCCAAGAGATCGCGCCGAATTTACGGGGATCAATACAGAGACCGTCAGAAATTCTTTCCCGCGCTCTGAGGCGCGCGGGCCTTGTTTATGTTGCTCTATCGGAGGTATGTATGCACACTCATGACATGTGCACACGCCGGCCTGATGCTCTGATCCTGGATCCTGTCCTTACGTAATGAAAGAGTCTTTTGTTCACAAACAATAGGTTCGAGAAACAAAATGAAGCGGCGACGGTGGCGGCAGCAGCCGAAAGGGCATTGAGGGAGTGAGTGGACCACCGCTTCTTATCCGCAACGTTTGCGCTCCAGGAATCTAGGCCTTGCCGTGCTGCGTATAGGACCGACGCAGCTGCTGATTCTGCTGCTGCCCGCGGCTGCTGCTTCGCGCCTAGTAGGTGTCGGTCGTCGGGCTGGGGACTTTATCCGCGAAGCTTTCCCTCTGAGAATCCTTGCACCGACTGTTGGTGGAAGCTCTTCCGGGACTGTGGGCCTCCGTCCCGTCGGCCAAGACTTTCCTCATCTAATTGTCGTTTCCGAGACCTCTCTGGAATGTCTTCTTCGTCGGCTGTTCTTCTTCGTCGCCGAGGACATCGGCGTCGTCGTCGTCGTCTTCTATTACTTTGGTATAGTTGGCATCCCTTCCGCTGTCTATCCTCCGTCCACCGACTTTGCCCCGGAGGCATCTGTATCTCGTTTATTTTGCGAGAGGATGCAACAGGACAGAACCGATCGGAGAGCTCGGTAGCCTATGACTGTCCCGAAGCATGCTGGAAATCTTGGACGAGAATCACGAGAAACTGTTCCTGGAAATGGGTTAGGCACGACGCATGGGAAGATTATCATTGGTGCTCGCGAAACGAGCGACGTCCCGAGCTGTGATCCCGAGCTAATTTTGATCGAGTGCCGGAGACGTGAGAGGCAGATGAAGTCGTTGCTAGAGGTAGAATAGGCGGATCGGATAATTGAGAAGCTTTTCCTCTTCCCCGTACGGAAAGGAGACGAAGGACGAGGGAGAATTCCGCCGAAAATGAGCGAATTCAAAGTGGTACGGAGACTCGCTCGTGCGCTAAGACGAGACCGGCCGAGAACATCCGTCATAAGAACGTGCGAAGGAAGAGACGACGAAAAGACGGCGGAAAGCTGCTTCTTCTGCCGCCGCTGCTGCGGGGGGAGGCGGAGGGTTCTGAAACCAACGGAAGAGAGATTTTTGTGGATTTGAATTATTTATGTGTCGCCTTTTCTCCGACTGCGCGCTTCAGTCACACGCATTTCCCTGACGGGAGAAATATATACGGCTGTTTGTATACGCACAGGGTTTCATCGCTACGAGGCAGTAGAACGTACATACCTGTACTCCCTGCGAGCCGATATTATTATTTGCGAAGTGCAAGGAATAGCCCCATGCTAAGCCGATCCGCCCTTGAAGTAGTCCCTCAAGGCGGCAAGCTCGCCTGTTGAATAATCGGAGCTCCTCTTCGAGCTGCTTCTGCCGAGCTCTCCGCAGACAACCGAGTGCATTCCAGATATGCTTCGTCCGAATTCCGGACCTTTCTGAATCACCAGAGTCTTGAGCAGAGCCCGCACGTTTCCCGGGAGAACCGAATCAAGCGCATCTCAACGTCCGCGACTGCAGTCAGGAACTCAATGGAACTTTGTAGCCGAAAGCGTAACAAGGTCTCGGAGCAACCGAGCAGGAACTCGATTGGCATCCGTTGCGAACTCCTATCAGTGGAGACCATAGCCATTTTCCCTTGCTGCTGCGGGCTCTTCAGAGAGGAATGGAGGCAGCAAAGGGCTCTCCCTTTGTGGAGGCGGCGCTAAAAAGTTGCGAATGTCCCTCCAGGAGTAAGTTGCTCCCCGTTCGCTTGGACAGCCAGCCGCCTGCCTGCCCGTCTGTCTGGAAGCTCCCTCGCTCGAACCCGTCCTAGGCTTGCGACAGGACCTGCCGCGAACTTCCTCTTTCTCTTGAGTCGGTCGACCCGGCCATTTAGTCGGGGATGCTGCTCGGCGGCGAGTGGCTCCGCACCCCATTGTCGTTGTTGCTACCGTGGCCGCAGTCGTTGTTGTTGGGGTGGCACCGTCTCAGCCTCGGCGTTCGTTTCCGGGCACTACGATACGAAGCAAATCTTTTTGTTGCTCGCCTACTTTATGACTAAGCGCTCATATGGAAGACTTCTGCGCACAATGTCGTTTTCGCAGCATGATACTAATTTCGTGCGCTGTCAGCTCTCTCCGTCGAGTTAGTTCTGACAAAGTGAGCGCTGTACATGACCGAGAGCTTTTCCAAAAAGTGTCGACCTCCTCTGTGAGAGACCGAAACACATCGAATACTAAATTTTGAGAAATTACTGCGGTCTCCGATCGGCGCTCGCTGCTTGCCTGCCCCCTTTCCCCGGCTCTTCCATCGAAGGGCTCACCGTCGCTCCGTTGCCGAATTCCATTCCCGTTCTCTGGAGGAACCTTCCCAAGGATCCCCGAATCATCCAGAAAAGCTCCTGAGCAATGATTTGTTTCGCGGATGAATTCATCTCGCTTTCTCATTTGCATGAAGATACAAAATCTGTACGTCCGTAAAATCCTCGAACTCCTCGGTATGGTCGATGAGCTAAGACCTCTCCGAATTCGGGAGATATTTGCTCCGAGATGCGAATGATCCTGCGGTAATTTCGCCGGGAGAATCGTTCCGCTAATCAACTTCCCGAGCGTTTCCTCTCCCTCGTTCGGCCCATCTGGACCTTGGTAGTCCCGATGATTCTCGGAAGCGATTCCAGAGCAATGGTCGGATATGTATCTGGCTCCGAGCGAAATGCTACATCGGATGGGAGCCGATAATTCACGTCGTGAGGTCATTGCCCAGTCCTGTTCTCGACGCTCGTTCTGGCAGCGGTTGGACTAGCGGGGAAGTGGGACGATTGCCGATCGACGACATTTCAACAACGAGAAGAGGCTCGAAAATCGAGCGCCATTCTCAGGGCGACGAACGACCACGTATTAGCTCCTCCCGACTCCCGATAAGAGATTGCTCGCTGTAAACTGTAAACGATTTTCTATGCATCAGCATCGGTAGCGCTTCTCTGCGGATTGCTCGAAGAAGTGCTCCGACTCGATAATTTGTCCCTGAGCCCGCCCCCCCTGGCGGACATGGCTCTCAGCTGTTCCGGAATCTAGCGACGACTCGTCTACCAATCCATTCTCTGATTTCTGAGACAAGCAATATATCGATGGGCCACGGGACCCTAACTCTCAACATCGCGATCAGCATTGCCTTTTGCCTCCCAGAATCGGGGTCATCTCTAACTTGAATGCTTATCCTTCTACGATTCCATTTCAGTTGGAAGTCTGACGACCCTCCTCGGAATGGACGCTAGCCAAGTGTCGAAGAGCGGTGCCTCTTCCAAGGCCCCCACCCAGGACAAAGGCAATGAGAACTCACCTATCTATTTCTTCGATGGGAAAACCAACGCTCTCCTCCTTCCTCGGGACACTTTCCATCAGACCAAGACCATGGCCGTCCAATTCTGGATGAAGCATGAACAGGTATGACCCTCGTCCAGGACGGGTGTTCGGACAGAATCCGATTCGACCCCCCGAGGAAAACCTCCACTCGTTCTCTGGCTCGAGTTCACGACGGAGATGATTTGATCGTGTCTTGCCTCGTTTCTCCTTGAGACTCGCTAGCGGCGAAATTTCGTATCTTCCTCGACACTGATGTCGACATTACACGAGCTCCGTCTTTCTTGCAGAACATGGACAAGAAGGCCAAGGAGCACATCGTGTGCACTTCGGATTCCCACAAGATGAATCGTCATCACTTCTCAGTCTTTCTGCACAACTGCCATCTGGTCCTGCTCGTCCGCCAACACAACTCCTACTATCACAAGCTCTTCCCAGCCGAGTTCAGGTTATTATGATTCACGGCTATATCCACCGTTGGGTCTTCACTCAGAATGATGCGGCCCGTCACGCTTCTACCGATGTCCCGCCATTCTTGGCTTCTACAAAGGGGAGCCACTCCTTCCCATGAATACTGATCTTGTCGCGGATGAATATTGAGTGGCAGATGAGGATTCGAGGCGGGACCACGAGCAAAAATGCTCTAGCCAATGAGAAAGCCGCCGTGCATCATCGAATCGAGGGGTGCTCCCCATTTAGTATTTTTTCCTGCTTCTGGAAACGAATGAGTCGTCCTCCTTCTATCGCCTATTGTGAGTGGTCGCGCACCTTGCGGTCTCAGTGAAAGAGCGTTGGCAACAGCCTGCTCTCGTTTCCACCTGAAGTGGTCCACTCGCCCGCGGCCATTGCGGCTGGACGAATTGAAGGGAACAGCGTTTCTCCCGGGACTTGGGAACGAGATGGAGGAAATCGGGGCGAAGCCCCCGCTCTGAGAGAGAGTTAAGCGCTGCTAGATTATCACACGAACACTCACTTTCCAACCTATACTCCGCCACGGTCCGGTCAACCGCCTACCAGCGCGCAGAATCTTGCTGACTTCTGAGGCGAAGCCGAACGGACGATCGTGCGTCCATACGAGCGAGAAAGTGACCTGAACGGTCGCGTTGAGGGAGCATTGAGTGACCGAAAGCATGGTGGAGCGAACGGAAAACGGGGGAATCAGGGAGGGAATGAAGAGAAAATAACAGAATAGCCACCGGCACTACATCGAGATCGGCCACGGAAGACAAAGGAGATCGAATCTCAACCAGATTCTTTTTCTGACGGCAGACCTCTTCCTTCCAGATGGCGAGTCTCTGAGGTGTGCGATTTCGAATGGCATCACTACACCATCAATCTCGATGGGGACCAAGCTACGCTGTACATCGATGGCAAAGCAGCTCCCACCGCCGACATTGTCGATGACTGGCCCATCCACAAGAACATTCACGTAGGCAACGAGACGACCACTGTCGTTGGTGCCTGCTGGCAAGCAAAGCAATCCCACATGGCGATGCATTTCAAAGGGTAAGCTAATGTTTCCCGCATTTGAGTCATGGTTCGACTAGCAATCACCCCTACTTATTCATTCAAATACGTTTACACGGAATACGTGCTCGCGAATTGTCCCCTCTCGAGACGGTCTGGCCGTTATCACTCGATGGAACGTTTCCCTCTTGTCCTCGCAGATATCTCTCGGATCTCGTTGTCCTGAACAACGCCACTGAGCAGGAGCAGGTACTCAAGTGCATGTACCAATGCAAGGAGAGCTTGGTTCGCGCGAACGGTGACAACGAGGAGCCCTTATCTGACGTCGAGACACTTTCGGGAGATTCGGTGGAGTCGATTGAGCGCCAAATTGCTCGTATCAACTATAAAAACAACCGTCATAACCCAACACCCGGTAATCGCATGGTTCACCTTTACACTCATGTCAAGTGCACTAATGGTCAGAGCAAGAAGCTGCCGATGGTTGAGACCATTATCGCTGTCAAGAACAATGATGCTCCCGAGGAGCCCAAGATCCAGATCAGCAGCGAGGAACACAACATCGCCAAGGAATACGGACCCATCAAGGAGGGCGTCGACATTTTCGAAACCATCAATATCAAGGTGCAGCCCGGAGAGAACATCGACTCGTGCACGATTCAGGTTTTCCCAGCCTTGAACCCTGACCACGAAACCCTTCAAGTGCCCGAGTACGTACTCGACAAGATGGGCCTGACCAAGGACGACACCACTTCTCAGCAGAACCAACAGCAGATCAAACTGCGAGGCCCCGCTTCGTCCGAGAATTTCCAGAAGGTTATTTCTGGAATCTCCTATTACAACAAGAAACCCGCTTACTATCTCAACCGGGCTTTCAAACTTCAATGTTATGAGATGGGCACCAGGTACGTCAGCGTCGTAACTATATTGGACGATTCTCGATTTGAAAACACTTCACTAAATTCTGCTCGCCAGACTTTACGAGAGCCTTGAGAACTTTTGCGATTTGACCTTTTGAAAATGCCAAGGGGTCGAAGAACGATTTCTCGATTCTGACTCGAAGAGAGAGTTCGCGGGATTATAATCCGAAAACTTAGGAGAAGAAAATTGATGCGAAGGTTGATTCTCCACAGATTCGCGTCGAATGAGTACATTCAAACGCTCACTGTAATCCATCCTTCGTCCGTAATCTCGTCGAACAACCCGGTCGCCGCGAAGCTAACCCAAAACGCCCAGTCTCATCCCGCGCCGAAACACCATGCCCAGCATCAGAGGATGAACATCAAGGAGAAGCACTCCAACAGCTCATCGATCGGTACGTGACTAGAGAAGCGGAGATACTGCAACATTCCCTCTCGTTCCGCCGAACAGGTGAATTTGCGCTGGAAACTCAAAAATATTGGAAATTCCAGGTATCGCTACCGTTGTTGTCGCTGGACTTGTTGGAACCGTGCTCGTCTTGCTCGGTGTCATGCGTCGACGAAGAGAGAAGGCAACAGCTGCCGCTGGGCAACTTCAATGGGACGACTCCGCTCTGACCATAACTGTTAACCCTCTGAGTTCAGAGGATTGGGAACAATGCAATGGATGCGTCGACAACGCCGACGACTCCAGCGGCGATTCATCCTGCGCCGAGAGCGACGATAGCGATGACGAGGGGAAGCATGCCAACTAAAATCGAGAATCAAAATTCTTTAATTGGATAGGGGTTGGTACGGTAGTGATTCGAAGAAACAAGCTAATGATTCCATCTAGCGAACTTTGTAAAATTGATTACTTACACACGGGCTATCAGCATTGAAGTGGGAGTTGAAACGATCGAGATCTGCTTCACATCTGCTATCCCGCCCCATCGAGCCGCGCGACAAAGCGGGGAAATCCGTTGGAGCGGAAGCGAAGCGAGAACTCGACATTCTTCTCAAGTCGTTCCATCGAGCGATATAGACACTGTCTAGGGGAAAACTACCATTCGGGCTCGATTCATCATGTTCGTGGGGGTAGCTTCTGCAAGAAACGAGAGAATACGCGATTCCGCTCGGATCGAGGGAAGCAAAGACAAGGGAAATTAAGTCACAGCGACGAAGCCTCCAAACGATGTTCATCTTCACAGCGTGGACAACGTGGACGCTCGGAAAAATGTTTTGATTCGGAAACTCCGTAGAACTCTAGGTGTCTATTATAGATCGACGCTTACGCCTTTTGGAGCGTATTGTATGATACTTATAAATAGGTAGGATTTGCCCCGTCCCACGTGGAACGCTGCAAAGGCCGAGCAGTCGGACCACGATACCTGAGTTGCTACACCAAGGGAGAGGAACAAGCCGCTGAGGCTTAGACAACGCCGCAGAATCAAACAAGTGTTCGCAGTTCGGACACCTTGTTGTTTCACTCAAGTGAGCACTAAGTACGCGAGCTATCTTACACGTCCGTATTCATTCAGAGCGACTACGGATTGTGACTGGGTTCATTTCCATATCATTTCGGTTGTAAAGTGACTTCTGGGTCTGGTTCTGTTCCCGACCGAGGCTGGAACCGGGGGTTCCTCTGGCAGCGGAGCTCGAGAGCTCCCTCTCTCCTTCCGCCCCGCTTACTCCACGCCCCGCCCCGAATAGCTGTTTCTCAGACCCGCTAGGTCACAGGGAACGACTTTGATTATGATTTCGAAACCGGCTTCAGCTCGAACTCAGAAAAGTTCCAAAACCGAAAGCTGCTGGACCGCAGCTCGCCCTCGGATTGAGCATTCGTCGTCTCATGGGAATCCGTATCCCGAGTCGCGAGCCCCGGCCCCTCACATCGTTGTGTATAAATTATTCCACTATATGAAGTCTGTGAGGTATCCTTGGTTTCTATTTTTATAACACCTTAATCGCGTGGCCGATCCGATCGTGAGATCGGACCGAGAGGATTCCTCCATTCTGCCGGACATTCGGAGAGCGAAGAACAACTGAGATTCCTCTCGCTCGAAATAACTCCCTTCTACCATCGTCGATTTCTCGTCAATTGGCAGAAAGTACCGCGTTGATGGATGAAATTTCCAGGGAACAATTCTAAATCGAAGGAGGAGGAATAAAGTCGGGAGACGAAGTTGGGGCCGGTTAAATGAAGTCGTGCAATGAAGTTCGTCTACTCGTCCTCACACCACTCACGTCTCGGAATGGAGCGTTCCGTCGACGACTGCTGACAAGGTCGTTCGGTTGCCAGGCGTTGAGTCTAGATAGGAAAGAATGAAACGGTTTCACCAGAGTGAAGAAGACAAGGCACAACAGACCTTATCCAAGCCGTATAAATGACTAAGTAATGGACTTCAACGGGCCGAGTGGATGATCTCAGTTCGCTACCGACTTTGGATTCGCTGCTCCTCAATTATTCTGAAATCATCCAGACACAAACACACACACCGAGACACAGGAAAGAAAAAGTAGTCGACCTCGAAGCCGCGAGGGGTCATGCGTTCCGAGCGAACCCCGAAGAAGCCTTTCGGAATCTACTCGTCCCGTGCGGTATGCTTGTGACAACGCTATTAGGACTGACGATAAGCCCGTAGCTTTCACAAGTATACAATTGCCATTACATATCATTTTAATTCTCGTCCGCGCCATATGACACGCCGAATATGACTCACGACATGGAGAGGGAAAGCTTGAGCATGGAGTTCGATTCGCCGTCCTTTCCATTGGATACCTATTCGTTCCCAACTTACCACGTAGTCCCGGAACCTAAATACACCGCTGCAAAAAAGTCGGCCTGTTGTCTGCTCTTCGATCGAGACCAGAATCCTAGCACCAGAACTTCCGTGATAGAGAAAAGTGAGAAGGAGGGGAACTGTACAACCGCTTGATGGTTGCGGTGGAACTGGATTGAGCGGAAACTAGCTGTCTGGGAGCTTCTGGTCCCTGATCTATTGGCATCGTGCTCTCGAAGATCAGACAACGCTCCTTTCTCCGAATAAAAAAAGGGATGAAACACCCGTAGTATAACGAATAAAGATAAGAGGACATAAGTAAAAAGCATGCGATTTCTCTAGACATACTACCACTGAGTCAAATCCAAAAACTTGAGTCAACCGATATTCGATACACTGCTCTGTGTGGAATCTATGTCACTACTGAGGACAAAAAACAGAATGACGATAATTCAGATTATACCAACAACTATTATGATGAATAAACTAAAACGATTCGTTGTAAACAACGATTGAGCCTGATCATTGGAGTCATTAGGGTTCCAATTATCCACATTCCAGAGCTGCATGGGGCTGACCACGATCCATTCCGGAGTGAAGCTATTATAGCTCCTCCAAAGCTGCTGCGCCGGCCAGATGCAAGTATGCAGGTAGCGTCTCTGCGGAGCCCTCCTATCTGATGACCTGAACTCGAAACTTCCCTTTTGCCCACAAGCATTCCTCCACATACTCGGCCCCGAGACGACCCTGAGGAGCTTGCGAGAGCCAGAGCGCGGAGCATCGTTCAATCCGCCCCAGAAAGTTTTTCACGAGGAATTTCAATCAATTCAGGACTTTTCGGTGACTAGAGAAGCAAAATGACGATAGGAAAGGAAATACTGAGTCCGCGAGCTGCCCCGGCTCTAGAATGCTGTCCGCCGCAACTTTAATTCGGACTGCAACAGGCCGGACAAAGCGCATTTGTTCTAGCGTCGTTGTATTCGTTTAGTTTTTCCCCACTCATATCCCCCCATCCATTCCCCACTCGAATTCTCCCTCGCGATCTCCCCGCTGATCGAGGCGATCGGGAAACTTGGATGTGCTCATCATCAGAAATTACGAGTTTTCTAGTACTGCCCGATCCGAAAAATCCTGACATGGAGTCACTTCACGATTGAATCCGCTGGTCACGGAGCCTTCTTCCGGGAAGCTACATGCGTATGAGCAGCGCGACAGGTCGCGATCTCTTGATTGTTGAGCTCCAACATCGAATTCCTCCAAAATACCAGCAGCTCGGCCCAACCCATTTGCAAATACCCGAATGTGATGAGAGTTCACCTCTCCACAAAGAGCTACTCCACTGGAGCTGAAGGCGTCAGAAGCCTGAGCCTGCTCTGACCTATGACAGGTTTGAAATTCACGGAAAGCCTCCGATTATTGGCTCTCAGAATGTTTCCAAGCAAGCATTTAGGTCTCAGATCCCTAGCCGTTTTCGGTACGGAAAAGTACTGACGCTTGGGGAAGCTGTTTGTCTTGAGCGGCCAGTGAGCCTGCGATTACTCAGCTCTTAGTAGCGAGCTAGATCTCTGTAAACAAGCAACTTCTGGGAAGCTGATCTTTGAAACAAAAGCCGCTCAAAACCTCGAAACTCCGTCGTTCCAAACAGAATAACTTCGAACCAGACGTCTCGGACTCCAAAGAACAATGCCTTACTTACAATGGTGGCTGTCGAAATTCTTTTTGACCTTGTCCGCGGTCAGTGAATCAGTGAAACCATATAAAGCGTCGATCTCTCGGTACAGACTCGTATTCGAGCTGTTCGTCCGGAAGATGATCCCGTTTCCGAAAGGGGGCTTCAATGTCTGAAGTTTTCGATCGAGATTGAGCGCGTCTGCTATTCGCGAAAGTTGCAGATATCGTCTGGGAAGTCGACTGGGCAATCCCAGTAGGGAGAGAACCGGTCCCGAAGAGCGATCGAGAGATCGACGAGCCGCCGTGCGTGTTCACCGAAAGATGAACGGAGGAGACGGATTCTATACACAAAGGTGCGACATTTATTTGGTTCACAAGCGGCGCCCGCGGGCAGGAGAAGCAGAATGTACAACAGATTGGGAATAGTGTTGAAAATCGCCGTTGTAACTATCGCCCAAGAATGCATACAGCGTCGTCATCACTGGAACAGCGAGGAACTAGGAATCGCAGGTGGTTGCGGCGGTATGGATAGATGCTAATGCTAAGTGTGATTTAGTTATAGGTTCCATCGAGGGGCTTGTTGGCCATGGCAGTTTCCTTGTTGCCCAAGTGCTCGCCCTTGTCCATGGACAGGCAGCCGGCTCCTCCACCGAATCCGTATCCCTTGGGTCCGTATTTCCTACCGTAGCACTGTTTGCAGAAGATGTCTCCACCGTGCTCACCGACGTTGGTCGAGTCGAGTTTCTTGTTGCACAGTCCGCACTTGAAGCAGGACTTATGGAACTTCTTACCGGCGGCGAGCATCTCCTCGGCGGCGTACACCGACTTTCCGCATTTGGGGCACTTGGCCTGATCTTGGGGTGTGAAAGGCATCTTCGTATGTCGATAAGCCGGGAAGTCGCGCGACGGACACTGACTGAGATGCTCGGATCTCAGTCAGGGCGTCTATATTGACGCCCAGAGGGCGCGCAAGTATGTACTCGGCGCATTCGGTTGCGAGAAGGCTGCTGCTGCTGCTACCACCGCCGCCGCCGACATTGAGACACCCACGACAGCAGCAGCAGCCGCCGCCAGTACGCCCTGGAACACCACCCAGCCAGGCCCCGGCCGTCCGGCAGCAGCCTGGACGGTTGCCGCTGACTGCCCGACTGACTGACCAAACGACCGACCGACCGACGGTCTGTCTGACTAAGATCAGGAAGATACGGAGGGAAGCACCGGCACCTGTTTAGGATAGAACGGCAGTCAGACGCGAGTCAGTCAACGAGAAGCCAGCCGGGCAAGAAGAAAAGAAGGAGGCATCTCCGGAGGCAAGGTTGTTGCCGCCGCCGCCGCCGCCGCCGTTCTCTAGTAGAGCCAAGTTGAATCGAATCGTTTGCTGGCCCGCCCGTTAGAAATTCTCGTTCACTCGTCGTGGTCATCAGACTGGGCTAGGCTCGCACTCGACCCGCCCTGCGTATATAACACTGTCTGCGATCATCTCAACGCAGAGCAAACGAAGCTCTATCGAGAACCTACAGCAGCTTTGTCGTGTATTCAGCTGGTGTAATCTTTGCGCAATTATCGCCCATTGTTGCATAATATGACGCATACTAAGCGATGGCGGGTAGAAAAATCTCGAGCTCTGAGCCGTCTTTGTCGTTTGAACCTTCATTTGCTGCTTACCGCTGCTGCTGCGGCTGCTAAATAGAAGATGACCCCAGTCATCGTTCGGGCCTGATGTACCGCATCTTCCGGGAAACTTATCGTCCTCTTCTGCGCCCAATGACCCAAACGTATCTTATGGAATGAGCCCCATCTTCGATCAGAATTCGGACCGGTATCGTACTCTTCTGAGTTTCAATTATCCATACGTTTCTATCTATTGAACACTCCGGAATTGAGAATTTCCCCTTTTGCCGCAATCGAAGACACCGGTCTCCGGGGGTGAGAACACTAAAACTGGGTGGCGGACTTCACCTCTCGTGAGAATCTCGAAAAGGAAAGCTCACATCGACCGGAGACTGGAGCGACGATGACTTCACCGAGCTTCGCGACGGAGATCGAAATCCGGACCGCTCCCGATCTTTACCATCGACTTTTCAAGTGTTCTGTTTTTGCGCATGTGGCTGATCTGTCTAAGCTAGACAGAGCGGCACCGACATTCGTGGTCGCATTCTCCGAGGAAGCCGCTCAAAGAGTTGCCTGACCACTCAAACTCAATTCTCGGTTCTTCGCTGCACCTCAACAAGCTTCGTTCGCGTCGAGACAATGCTTCAAGGAAGGTCGAGTCTTACACATTCGATGTACGCTTCTCACAGGGCTGAGACATCCTCTTGACATCGGCATCGCGGGAAAATCCGTTCATGGAAGAATCTGTTCATTTTCCCTCATCGATTCCTCGGTGACAGTTCTCCTCGCGATGACTCAGATCCCTCGATCAAACTCTCTTCCTGGAGGAGGCAACGCGCCGTGAAGCCCGAGCGCTGAACCGCTTCTCGTAGCAGTTCTCGCAGAGTGGCTCGACGATGCTTTTCCGGCGACGATTACCGCTGTCTCGGACGAAATTTCTCCTAGAGAAATGTAAATTTGCCGACAGCGCCTCTTCGCGAAGCTCTGTTGGAGAAACCGATTTCCCACGAAGCTGTCAACAGGACTGGAAGATTTTCGCGGCCTTGCAGATGTCAGCTCTTCTCCGCTCTGCTCTAGGTTAATATGGGTCCAGGAGATGGTAGCGTTTCTCCTTTCGGGTGACACAGTGGTCGGGCACCGATCCGAGCGTCGAGCAGGTCATTCCAATCTCCTCATGCCCTCGGCGAAGTCGTCGTCGAGGCCCTCCAGCGATCATTTAACAGGGATTCCCAGACGCACTCACTCACTACGCACACTATGGCGTGGTATGTCTATGGTACATGGGATCGGATCTCACATGACTCACTCCGATGAACTCGACCCAGTATCTAATTTAATCCTTCAATCTTCCTCGGAGACTGGGGGAAATCAGCGTATTTGCCGAAACCGAAATCGTTAGGCCCTTTCCTTTCCATCACCATCGACTTCCCCATGAGTTCTCGAGCTGGGAGAAATTCGCTCAATAGTGAAGACCCAGGGAGACGTATCTTTACCATCGTCTTTTCAAGTGTTCTGTTTCTGCGCATGTGGCTGATCTGATCGAGAAGAGGATGAACCGAGTTTCCCCGCGATACGAGGAGCCTTCCACCAGGAGCGGATCCAGCTTTTTTTCTTGGGGGGGGCCAAGTCATATTTTCAGGGGGGAAAGAGCCGAAAATGATGACGCGCCACCTCGCGGCCCATGCTTTTGTATAGGGATCGAAGATTCTTGGGGGGGGCCATGGCCCCCTGGCCCCCCCTCTGGATCCGCCACTGCCTTCCACGGTTCCCCAGGCCGGAAGCCTCCCACGGCTCCCCGGGCCGGAGGCGTCCCACGGTTCCCCGGGCCGAGAGCCTCGCTTGTTAGCCTATGCCTCCCTCCCGGGAGCCCGGGATGGACGCGCGTCGAAAAGAATCGGAGCTCGGTACATTCGTTTCCTGCGGGCGACAGGCTGCCATCATGATTCGTGAACGAGAGGATTCCTTAGCGAACTATTGGGATTGGGAGTATCAGAGCTTAAGGCCAAGTATCAACAAGGGAAACACTGATCAGGGCCTCGATCCCTCTCCCTTTTCCTTTCGCTCGAGGCTCTCCTTCGACGGCCGGGCCTCATCGTCGGTTGTGCGGAGAAGGCCGCCAAACGACGGAAACAACTCCAAGATGGCGCCGAGGGCCTTCGAGTCCGGTGTGCCCAAATGAAATAGGAGGCGATTTTGCCTACCGTCTACGACCCTGCCATCGTGGAGGAGAAGCTTTTGCTGGAATCGTCGTGTTCTCGCTAGGAAGAATTTTTCTGTTTGTTGTCTGGATGACCAGTGCTACTCGAGACCGAAGAAGGAAACAGGAGAAGCGCCGCGAAGAAACCGAAGTCTAACATAAGAAGCTAGCTGAGAAAATATTCTCACTCTCGTAGCGATCTTTCTACAACGTCCCTCAAACCCAATCAACGACATCGGACTACAACAAGGAGTTATCACACAATCACAAAATAAACAACCGCAACTTTTATGAACGCGAAAGACCTCAAAATGGAGCATTTTGACTTTCTTTTGTCGGTGAGTGAATCAGGGAGCCTTCTTCTTGCTCAGGCTGTTTCTGTACCCTGAGACGTCTGAGACATGTTTGCCATCCACGAGACATCTCCGTTCTGATAGTTCAGGCCTCGATTCCCCCGGTTTGCTTCATGTATTCCTTAGCTCAATCTGGGAATAAACCCATTGAGGTCCGCTAGAGGGATAGAATCAATATCAGTTTCTCACGGATGCGGCAGCTCCCGAGGAATCGCTCGATCGATTAGCTCGATCACCTGTGGACTAAGCGCTTTATGAATTTTTCAGCAAACCACTCTCGAAACAATTTGAACGGGATCGGTGAAACATTGACGGAAAGCAGAAAGACGCTGATGGTGAGAACGATTCTGCATCTGCGACCAGCTGCAAACGTCATTGCCGAAGTTTCATCGTAGCGCCAATACCTCGAGGTTTCGGTTTGGCCGTTTATCGTTCGCCCCTTCGACGACACGGAACGATATTCAGCAGCCAACGCTACCTCAGAGCTTGATGTTCGTTATGTATTCGGTCGCTATTCACGAAGTTCGTCTCGTTCGACGGAATTGTTAATTTGTGATCTTCTTGTGAGTTCCTGAAGCAGTTCCCACAGAGCCAGAGTTACACGAGCGTTGCTTTCCACGTTATCTTACATGATCTCTTTTCACTCACCGCGTACTTCTTCTGGTACTGAATCCGTCCTTCTGCGACGAAAGATTTCTACTGACGACGCTCGCCGAGACTAGAAACCTCATTCAGGTCTCAGTCTCCCGAAGAATCCCCCAGCCGATCGAGCCAAGTTGAATCGACCGGAATCGACGTGACATGCTTTCGTGTCGAACTTCCAGTCAACTTGACAGTACCGCAACCTTGATCGTCGCAATCGAAAGTGCTGCGACCACGAGCGCCCAACGAGTACGGAGTGGCCTGCGCGGTTTCGTTGTGCAAGGACGACAGCCAGGCGTCGACTCATCGATTTACTTCGAGTGATCACTGTTTTGATCTTGACGTTGAACTAATGTTCGCTAATCCATGAGGAAGAATGGATGAATGAATGAATAATTCAATTAAGAGAGGTCGAATCGGAAATCAAGAGAGAGAAATACGTAAGAGACGAAGCTCATCGACGACCCTCGCCGCAAAACGCACTTCGTTCGAACTTCGTCCACTAAGGGTCGCCGTAATGCCGAAGCGCAAGTTCGAAGACACGACCCCGGGACAAGCCGGACCCGCTGGTTCAGGATTGCCCGGAGGTGTGGGACCGATGGGAACTCCTTACGACACCTTCAACGAACCCGACGAACTCGCCGTTCCGCTAGCGATTCAGACATTTCTATGGCGCCAACTTAGGTGGGTTCTGACCGCGGATCGTGGACTTAGTTGCGAGCTTTCAAGACCATTTTCTTGCATGAACGATCCCGGCCCTTCGGGTTTGATGTCTCTCCGCTGATCTATGTATACGGTTTCAGTCCATTTATCCGACCGAAAATAGGTCGAGCTGTTGATGTAAGCCAAATGGAACAGAGAGAAGCTTGCAAAGTGAGTATCTGCTTCGATTGACACCCTCATCTCGAACCGCATATGTATTGCGTCGAATTCCCCGGATAATTTTCTCTGTATCATGAAGGGAGCTTCGGGACCGATGTGTGCGGCAACTCTCGGGCAATAACATCCCTTCCAACGATTATTTCAGTCATTCGAAAAAGTACTCGTGCAAAATATACAATTCGGGTTATCACCAAGCCTCACAAGTGCTATTAAAGCCATCGGAAGGTGAGCGTGCCAGCCGCACTCAGGGGGCAGGCCCGGAATCCGGGCGTGACTCTGCTGGTGACAAAAAATCGCTCGCGAATGCGATCCCTTTCTTGTGAGATCTGGCAGTACCTGATAGATGCTCGATGGATGACTCGGCTGGAGCGAGACGAGACCGGAAGACCGCATATCCGCATGGAGAGAAAATTTGACCCGCGCAGAGCATGCCTCGCTGTCATGGAATGCTTCGCGGGGCATCGTATCTTTATACTGCAGCTGAGAGTATTGACCCGTCATCCTACACAATTCTATTCGTACGAATCATTAGCTATGCAGATCACTACTTTCAATTTAAGCGCCGTATGACAGTGGCTGCTCCTCCTTAAAACCCGGAGTCGGCGACCGATGTCATCTTTCCTCTCTCATTTCCGTGGGAACTGTTGCTGATGATGGTTCACGGCCGTAGACTGGGAGACGAAACAATACAGTTCTTTTTCTCATATACCTAATCGTCGTACAATGTGTTATTATAGCATGTTGTCAGAATTGAGGCTGAAGACAGTTGACAAGCAGTAGTCACTCCTGCCTGCATTTGAAGTGCCCTCATTGCCTCACGTCCCATGCAAACAAGCGATACACCGTACCGGCCATCTACACTGGAAGCTGCGTCTCTTTCCTAGTGGCTGGCTAAGACCTTGAGCCTTATTCTTCACGGGCGACGCACACTGCTTGAGAGAAGCCCAGTGCGCCACATAGAGCTCTCAAGTCTCCGGAAGTCGCTGGAAAACATCCTAGCTCTTGGGTTGATTTCAAACAAAGCGACCGCTTTGATCGAATAATTAATCAGCATCATCTAGACAGCGTCTCTCAATCTAGACGAACGTTTCCGCTCTCACGCGTCGAGGCTCGCCGAGTACCCGACCGAGTTCGAGAGTTCCGAATGAATTTGACTCGCCGAGGATTTCGGAATCGAGAGGTAGACTGACGAGTGGTGAGGCCCGACTAACGAGAGCTCCGACTCTCCCAATAATTTCAGATGGCGTCTTGTCAAGGCGGCACTCCCTCACGTGTTGCATTGCTTAGCGGCGCTGCTGCACCTTCGCAAGGAGGCTTGTCTAGAGAAACTCGGATCGTCCGAAACAAAACTGTTATATACGCTACACTGGATCGTCCTCGACGCGTGTCAAGAATGCCAAGAGGGTTTGCCACAGTCCCAGACTCAACCCAACGTTTTCCCTATAACTGTTATCCAGGTGGGTCCTAATCGGATGCGAGCGTAGGAGAGCGCAGGTCAGAGGAGAGTTCCCGCTGTCAACTCCGATTCAGAGATGGAATAGCTGAGAATTTCGCCTTTCTAGGTGTTCGTCTACCTGTATGCCCCTCTGTTGAACTTTCTAAAACACTCCGACTTGCTGGGGTCGTTCCGGCTTGAGAACGGTGTGAATATTTGGCCCC
This sequence comes from Galendromus occidentalis, assembly GCF_000255335.2. NCBI lineage: Eukaryota > Metazoa > Arthropoda > Arachnida > Mesostigmata > Phytoseiidae > Galendromus > Galendromus occidentalis. Next base: position 701,643 of record NW_003804370.1, read on the forward strand.
CCTTATGGCAGTACAAGCATCCGGCCATCGAATGTTTCACGGCCCCAGTGCTTCCAAATCGTAGATGGGACAAGCGAGTAGGCCAAGCGCATCTGAGTCGACGAAACCACGGCGACGTTTTCGTCGCCCTTCCGAAAAAGAAAGCCAGCAAAGACACCCCGAAAGAGAATCGATCGGAATCAGTTAACGTAACGATTGAACCAGAAGCCGCCGATGGCTTCTTGGGAACTCCGAAAGTCTGCGATAAATGTCAGCTCACCAAAAGCTCCGACGATCCTACCGGACCCTGCTGCAAGTGTCCACGAGAAGAAGTTCTGCAGCATTGTCCTCTAGAAGATCCATTTCTGGCCACGTATCTCGACGTATCTGTTCTGCGATGTTTATTCATATCGCAATGGATGGAAGAAGGAGTTCACTGGGCTCTCCAGTTTGTGTACCATCGTCTCGTGAGCATCAACGAGGAATACACCCGCGAGGGTTTCTCGAGACGTCGGAGCTGCTCCCTACCGGTGGCTCCGGACGAACCACTAACGCCCATGAACGGATCGCTGGCAAGTGGAACGCAATGCCATACAACGATGCTCTATCCCTCTCCAAAACGACTACGGAAGGTGGGTGTGGGTCGTGGAAACACGACATGCGTTATCAGCACGACACCGGGACTTCGATCCATCGGAGTAAATGTTTTCTTGATTCCAGTCGCACTCTCCTCACAACCCGTCGACTTCGCACTACGGCTCGATGCAAGATCTACGACAGTCAGGGAGTCACGGCGCACATCGTCTGTCGTCCGACGCGACTGCGCGCCCGGCTCCCAATCGAAAGAGGCCGATGGTTTTCAAAAAAGGTTCGGACTTCCGGGCATTCGTTGAGGAACATCTCCATTTGCCAGACCATGTGATCCACAAACTTCAACTTAGCTCTCAGACATACCAGAGAGGTACGTGACGCCCACCATGATTGGGCACTGCTACTAAGCCACAAACAGATGAGCTTCTCTGTGAAGCTCGACATGAGGAGCCTCGTCCCTATCGAGTCATTCGCATATCGTGATCAGTCCCGTTTGTTGACAGAATCTCTACCAGAACAATTGGATCTAGCCACATCGCCGGTTCTCCATCGGCCGAAGTCGTCTTTGGGACTTCGAACCGAACAAGACTTGGGTTCAAATCCTTTCGTGGCTTCGTTCCTTCCCATCACCCGCGGAAAAAGCCTCCCATCGATCCACATAGATATTTCGGCCGGTAGTAAAGACGACACCGATGGAGAAAACGGACTTCGAGATGAGAGATTCCGTGACGGGATGGGTTCGCTGCCTAGAGACCGCCAGAACTCGAGCATGGAACACCTTCAGAGGCCCAGCGTGGCGCCTCCGACCATTACGGTCACGGAACATTCTCCTGTTTCCTCGATACAATTTTTCATCAACCAAGAAAGCGGCGACTCACCTAAAGAGGACGAGGCGCGTGCTTTGGGTGATGGCCAGCTGTTCTATCCACCTTGTCGACAGCTCGGCATCACACGTTCGCAAACCGATTCGAATATTTTCTACTTCCTCGAAGGCTTGGACGAAGCCTCAGGATCGACGCATTACATCACACCCGACGGTCGTATCGATCTTCAGGTGGTGCTGAAGGCAGTGCACGCTGTCACGCTGCGTGACACATCGTGCTCCCTGCGAGTGTGTGAAGTGATCCTCAACATTTTGCAGCAGCTCCTTCATATGCACGTGTTACCGAAGTTTTCCGGTAATAAAGGGTGAGTTTTCCTGTCTGTCACTCGTATAGACATGTACGAGGCGGAGCTTCGATGCCGTGCCGCGAGGTAGACATTGGTTTCGTCGGAGCTTCGCTACCCGGTCGACGAAGTCCTGACCTGCTCCTTCGCAGATACGACAACCTTCAATCGCTGGCCGAAGAGGCACTGTTGTCATATAAACAGCAGCACGAGCACCGACATCGGTCGTCGGCCTCACGGGGCGGAAGCCAACGGGAGAGTGAGCTCAGCGCGCATCACCTCTTCGCCGACATCGTGCTCCGTGTCATCAAACATCTTGGCTGTCCACACGGATGCGGGGAGGGACACCGACAAGGTCTCTAATATCTCAGAATAAGACTTCGACTTGCACGAGAATGTACCTTGAAATGGAGGGGCGATCGAGACCAATCTCGACGATCTAGTATGATGAAGATCCCTTGGAATTGCTCACCTCTCCTTTCCCGTTTCGCAGGGAACGCAGATGAAGTTCGCGCCCGTGCCCAAGACATTCTGATGAAGCTTCATGACGACAATGAGAAAGTCTTTGCAAAGTTTGTGAGAGATATGACCGTAAATCGCGGTCTATCTGAAATCGTCGACTTATACCACTCCTTGCTCGGATTTTGCCAGAACTCGACATCCTTACTCTCACCAACCACGCAGATGAAGCGAACCTCCACGTCGACTGCAGCCAGCAGTCAGGATAGCGCTTCCGCCAGAACAGGTACGATTTTCGGGTTGGACGTCCCCGTGGCGAACGGGGTCCGAAGTAGAGAGCTTTGTAGATATTACGCCTTCCATTGGAGTTCTTCCGTTCGAAGCTTCTTCGGACGGTTGTACCGGGGCCCAAGAAGTCTTTCCCGCCCCCTCCGGCAGAAGGAAGCACTCCAATAGTTCTGGGGAGTGGAATCGAACGCCCGCGGAGCTTTGTCGCTCGTGGAGCTTCTCAGCTTGGGGATTTCAGAGCTTCTATCGGAGAGCTCGCTGCTGTGAACGACCAGTACGACAAGACGGTGGCATCGAGGGCAAGGATCTCGATGTCGGAATTTCACTCGTTTCATATTTTAGGATTGCTTACTCCGGTCCGCTTGTCGGCGAGTTGCAGAAACAGCTTTTCGTCAGGCATAGTCAACCTTAATGAAGGTACTTACAAGGAAGTTTGCCAATCACTGTGCTCTCTGAATTTCTCCAGTGACCTCGACTGTCGACGCTCTCACTTCTCTTGTAATGGAAGGAGGCTTCTCTGTCAGTTTGGCATTCTATCTTCCCTATCGGATCGTTTCCTGATGCAATTACCTATTTCTGTTTGCGTGTTCGAGTGTGAAAATGCGGGAAGCACCAAGACTCTAGGAGTGGATTTGTAACAATTTGCCCGATTTCAGCCTCTATCTCCCCTCGGCAGATTCAAAGCTGTCGAAATAGCTTCTGTTCGAGTATATTCCACCCGAGTCAAGGTATCCGAGCGAGGACCGTCTGGTCGATACATTTCTAAACTTTGTCAAGGCTAAAATTAAGCACTCGTTGAAACGTATTGCTGTCATGGGAAATGGATGATGGGTTGGTTGGTCGATTGATTAGACGTGGTGTCACTAACTTTCGCTGTTTGCCTGATCCACGATCCGATTCCCAGCCAGGAGTTGGGTCGATGATCGGAACCGAGTGATTCCAAATAGCGATGCACTGTCCCACCGAATGATACTCCTAGGAACCTAAGAAGAATTCACCACGTCATCGTTCGCACCCTCGAATCAGCTTTGGGAATAAGAGACCCGATGCTGCTCTAAATCTAATCTGTCATCTGCAAGCGAAGTAGCTTTTACGTTATTTGCGGCTCCCTGGGTCGAGCGAGCTCAAAACGCGACGCATTATCCACACCGAATCTCACCCGACCATGAAATCGGAAAAAACTAAGGCGGCGTCTGCCGTCAGTTCCGTCGGATTGAGGTAGACAAACAGCGTCGCTTAGGCAGGCAACTGCCGGATAGTTGCTGTCGACCACTCGTGTTGTCGCTGGGGAGAGTTGTACAATTAACAGACAGGAGTCGGGAGCAACCCAAATTGAATTCATCCCCCTCGGGGAAATGAATTCAATTCGCATGGTGATCGAGGCACATCTCTTCCGTCAAACGAGTGTACCGTTTGACGAATTCGGACGAGATGTTTATAAATTGTGTGTCCATGAACCGGGATCGAATGACGAACTAAAAACCTCTTGAGCAGCACCACGAAGTTCCGGATCCGACACTGAGGCTTGTGGGTGGCAAAACCCGTACGCCGGCACTAACTAAATCAGAAATTACCGAGCTGAGCTAACTGATTAGGCTGTTGCCACCCGTCTACATACATAAACCCAATAATCTTGTCTAACGAAGTCTTCATCGAGAAAAAATCGATGAACCCAAACCCTTGGCTCAACACCGCCTGTCAATGCGGCGGATGTTAATCTTCACGCAACAAATCCGTGAAGCTAGAACAGAGAATTGAAAATGCTAAATTTCCGATCATCTCATGAAACTTTGCTCGGCCGCCTAAATGTCGCCTTGCAGAAAGTGGCTCGGTCACATCATTCTGCAGATTGTGTTTCGAACTCACTATAATCATCCGTTCTGTAGTTGAGCACCTCCACCAGGCCTAAACGAAACGGAAGCGCAGAACTCCCCGTCGGATAGACAAACTCTCAATCTCGCGACAACGCTTCTTTCAGGGTATGCGAACAATTTTGGTGCGAATCCTCGCTCGATCGAGCACGTCGTCCTGAGCTACACCTTCAAAACTATGGCAACTCGGCTTGCGAGGAACGCTAAAGAACTCCGAACTCAGGAGAACATGAGTTTGTACTGCGATCTTCGGCAGCTCATCAGTTTTATACATGAAAACCACGGTACATGAAACATCCTTGGAATGAAGGCTCCTTATTCTTCCTGGTTCGTCGCGTGACGGAGCCTGGTAACCAGATCTCATTCCAATTCTCGTTCCTCTCTCGCACAGGGGGAATTTTCCGTCGCGTCGCGTTATCCGGACTGCTAGAGAGCTCGGAGCGGCCAAATCAGCGCTCGAATAAGAGTTTCATACCTAGCACTAGAATAGTGCGACACGCCTCTCGAGTTATGGACCCACAGGACCACAAGGAGTCAGAAACTTTCGCCGGAGGAAAAATGGGCGATAGCACGATGATGATCGTGGATGAAACCGACAAATCGGGCCGAAAGAGCTTCTTCAAGAAGAAGTCCACAGTCAAGAAGGTTCCTAGCTCTCAGAGCATGTTTGACGACGAGCCCTCGCTCTCGGTGGGAGGATCCATGGGAAGCGTAACACCGCAACAATCATTGAAACTCATGAAGACGCTGGGACCAAGGCTTAGTGTAGGTCCGGATGGCGGCGACAATTTGTCGCTCGGTGCGAAGTCAAAGAGCCCTTCAGGCTCGAAACTTCAACTTCTCAATTGGTTCAAGGGTGAGTCTGCCTACCGTATGGCAGTTCGGGAAAGGAAATGAATTCGATAAGTACATTGTCGTGATCGATTCGACTGCGCGGAATTCCCTTCATTACCGCGCCGAAACTAATTCGAGACATTCCCCCAGGCGGATCGGGCATGACGCCGGTTCCGTCATCGTCACAGCTTGGGCTAGACACCGACGACGACTTCGACGGGGACACTCTCTCATACAAATTCAAGTCCAAAGGCAAGGGCGCAGTTACTAAGAGTTCGTCCGCCGGATTGCTCAAGGTACGTACAATGGATTTCCGATCTCTGGATCCATACAGCTCCTCACGAGGGCAACGTAGCGATCGATGATTTTAGTACTATCGAGTCAAATAATTATCGCAGGCGAAAAAACGAGTCGAGGAACAGCTTTCGAGGCTGGGCTTCGGTCGTCCCAAGAGCAAGCACGGCGGATTCGAGGAGGTGGCCGACCTATCGCGAAGGAACTCCTTTGATTTAGAAAACCAGGAAAGTCAGGCCGCAGCAAGCTACTTTGTTAAAGAGACGAGACTCGTCAATATTCGGACGGTCCGCGACGGCATGCTTCGTTTCGCATTTTTGCTAGAGGCCTGCAACCCTGGTACTATACCTGACCCGCCACTACTCGCCGCAGCTCTAGACCTGGTAAGCTACATGTCTATAATCTCAGTCATTAGCAAGCCGCAGCCAATGGATTCAGGGACACGGATTCCCTTGGATTCACGATCGTTATCGTGCCTATTTCTTTCTTGTTCTCCGCAGAAAGCTCCCGTCGTTTCTCGTGCGGCGTTATTCCTCGAATGCGCATACTTCGTCCGAAGATGCAACAAAGGCCTGTGGCCGAGTTGGATGAAGCTGAACCTTCCGTTGTTCCGTGCAAGCGGAGCGATGACAGGTGGCGCGGGAGGACGCAGTCAACCTGCTGTCCACAGGTACGCGATTCCTTCCACTCATATTTCCGTACCGGAGTTTCACAATATTCCCCGCCTTCGGGCGTGTTATTTCCTTCCGTTCTTTCATCGAGCTTGACCCTTGGTAATCGCCTTTTCAGAATGCATACTCTTCAGAGAGCAGCGGGCCGGCTATTCCACGAATGGGCAGAAGCCGTTGGAGCACGGCTAGAAGAGCTCCTGGCAGCTCAGGATTTTCCATTCGAGAGCTGGGAGCAGATTTCCACCGATGACGCCCGGAGAAAACAGCTGCGCATCGAGGATGATGAAGAAGATTTCCTCGACGAAGCGTCCATCTGCGATCAGCGTTGTCCATTCGCGCTGCAGATGGCGGCATGTCAACTTTTGCTGGAGATCACGTCGTTTCTGCGAGAGACGTTCCAGTGTCTCCCGGCCAGGGGAGGGCCCTCACGCCAATCAACAAGGGGGGAACGCCATCTAGCCGGCGGACCCTCTTCGATGGCACCCTCGGCCGGTTTCCAGTCACACAACGCTAACAGGAGATGGTCTATGGCTCTGAGTACATTAGCTGTAAGCCAGACATCGGCTCACAGCCTAATTTCGCTTGCGGAGCAAACGCAGGCAGCACATCCTATGGCAGGAGTAGGTGAGCGAAGGATCAGTTTTGTGCTTCACGAAGCCGACGCCGAGTCCGACAACCAGTCCGATATGGCGGCCGGGCTTCTATCGTTCCAACAGCAACATCTACACCAGCAGGCCGAATCGGGACTCTCTCAGACCGGTTCAGGCCAAGGTAGACAATCAAGGCAAAGGTGAGGAATGTTCATACACTGAGAAGCACGATGTCGTGATCGGTCCTGGAACCCGAGACGGAGGCTCTATACGTACACATTCCAATAATTCATTCATTCATTCGGCTGAAATTTCTCGTATTTCGACTCCTCTAGGGGAAGCCGACCAAGCGGAAGTGGTATTGCGGGATCTGTTACCGCGGTTGCGGCCGCGAGCCACCTGCTAAGAAGGGGTCACCACCAGTCGAGTTTGAAGCGTTGTAGCCTCAAACTGAAGAGACAAGATCGTAAAAATCGCCCTAGGTTGGTAGGAAGTCGAGATCACCTTCGGAGAAGAGCCTTCTCTGATATTGAGATGATGAGAAAAATCTCTCTGCGTCAGTTTACGGAATAGGAAAAATATCCTTACCCCGTACAGATCATCAACAATTGCCGCTAGTGACGAAGATGCCGAAGAGATGCTGAAGAGAACGGAGAGCATCAAATCGCAGACGCTTTCGAAATCGCAGCAACAGCAGCGTAAAGTCAGTGCGGTATCCGACCGAAGCGATACGAGCGAGCGCGCTGATATTAGGTGCGTATGGGTGCCAGGGAGACCCGAATCGGGAAAGAAAGCGAGCAAAGGCTTAATTTCGATATTTTTCTGCCAACAGTGGAGGAGAGGAGTCGCCCGGTGTTTTGAGTGACGATCAGCCGCCCGACAGTCCAGCTGAGCATCAACAAGGCGCGACTGGACATGTTGGAACGTCAGGAGTCGGCGTTGCGGGTTCCCACGGCGGTCCCGGTCACCCGGGAGCCTTAGCTTGTGGAGCCGGTTCCTCTCTGGCGTCCCAGCTAACGCCCGGCGACAACACACTCTCACAGCAAATGCCTTGGATTTCATCAATTATTGCGGTCACAAAGACCTTAAACTTCTCTTGCGCCCATCAGGGGTTCTGCCACCCGCGCTGTTACAGGTACGGCCTCCTCCGCCCGAGCCTCCGAAATTTCCATCGATATCTTCTTTCCAGATAGAGAACTAAGCTGGGACGTCCATTGCTCTTTTCAGACGCCAACTGAGAGCTTGCAGTAGACTTACGAAAAGCATTAGGAAAATATACGGCGATGACTTCGGGCTCACAGAGTGCTCGACGGAAGACCCTTGCACAGCAGCCATGGGGACTGAAAATGAAGTCGACGCCGACAAGGAACAAAAGAGCAAAGAGAAGAAATTCAAGAAAATTATCACTGGGCCCAGTTCCCCGTTGCGAAGGAAGACCAGCATGGGTCACCTGTACGATAAAGGGGCTGGCCCGGGCTCGGGCTCGGGATCAGGCACGGCCAAGGGCGTCGATGGCCAGGACAGGGCACTGGATACTCCACATCTGAGTGGAGCCCGGTCCCTTCACGGTTCCGCTACCTGTCTCGTGCATGATCTCGAAATGGGCGGTGAGTTTCAGAATGGTGCATATTTCCTGCAGCCAGTTCTTACGATCAACGTCGGAGTATCAATCAAGACCAATGAGAATTTATCATCAATCACTAGAAAAATTGTCAAAACTGCCTCGATGTATGTACCTACCGCTGGGAGAGAAGCGAAAGTATAGTTTGAATGGACGGATTCTCGAATGATGAACATCGAAAACCATCACCGATCGAGGGCGATCTTTTTCGAAATCATGCAAAAATAACTATTTTTACCTCGATAAACGAATGCGATCTTGATAAGGAATAATCTCTCGAATTCCAGCGGAACCATCGTCGAAATTGACGTCCCAGATGGAACGAAAGAAGAAGATCAAAGAGGAGAATCCCCTCTTGAAATACGTACGGAATCAAGTTGTCAACGTGTTCCTCTCCCCGATGTCCATACTCGTGAAGGGAGCTGTGATACTGAAGGAAGAGAACTTTCAAGGTTAGCCTCGGCTTCCGATCGGGCTCGGACTATCGATTGAGATCAAGATATCACAGAGTTTTCCTCCTTCCCCTCTGAATCTCCTTGTAATAATTTCGACGGTGCCCCGTTTCCAGATATACTTCCCGTTGTTTGGGAACTCATCCTCGAACCAGACCAACAATTGAGCTCAGTGGCATCAGTGGTGTTCATCCTTTGCGCCGTGAAGTCCTCTGAGCGTGCCAGTGACCTGATCGAGAAGGAACTAAAGTCCGAGGACGCCAATCAGCGAATCCAAGCCTTGCTCCGGATCCAAAACCTATGGCGACATCGATATCAATGCTGGCCTCGGATGGAGGATAGCGCACACGTTTTGTTCAAGGTGCCTCCACCGAACATCGAATTCACGCTGCCGAGTCCTCGGATCGCGATGGATTCCGCCCCGGTGGCGGATCCACCGTGGATGCCGCAGATCAAAACGAAAGTAGAAGAAGTCACCATCAACCAAGAGCAACGATCATTTGTGACGGCAACTCAGACCCGTCGGAAGCAACAAATGGAATCTATACAGCGAGCGCTTCAAGCCGAAGACGAGAAACGGACCACAGAACGCGAAAACTTTTTCATGACTTCGATTAGTCCCACAATGCAAGCAGCGTACGAACCGGCGTTATTCCAGCACCCACCGGATGCGGAACACGAAAGCGCCGAAGCCGCTTCCGACCTGGACGACCCGCAGCAGCGGGCCGACCGTTCGCACGCGTCACACCCTATTCAGGTTGCCCATTCACTATACCCATCTTGCATGTGTTCCTCTGCCATCACGATCATCAACATGCTACAAGACGTTCAGACCAACCACGAAGGAGTGGCCGTCTACGAGGTGGCCTACAAGGTCATCTGGCAATGCCTCGTCGAGGATACGGCCCTCTTTCTCCGGTACCTCCTGGAAAGATTAACCCGAGAAAAGCCTGACACCATCATTCAGATCCTACGCAGACTGATTCGCTTCATGCCCCGCCTGCCGACTCAGGCGGCGCATGTCATGTACAACTACATCGTGGGCTTCATCATGTTTTACATTCGTTCACCGTGCGAAGGCTACACTGAGCTGATCGCGGCAGCGCTCTCCGCTCTGTGGCTTGTCGTACCGTCAGTTTACGGCCTCTATCTAAAGGACCTCAAACAGGTCCTCCGCAAGGAGCAATGCGACTCCACGCTCCTGATAACGGCAAATGTGCCGAGTGCCAAGAAAATCATCGTGCACGGTGAGTATCGGCATGATGTTTCCCCGCATTGAAGGATGTCGTATTTCAATGAGGTGTCGGAAAATTCTGGCTCGGACGAGAAGATGAATTAATGCTCTACGGATCGAGCGCTGATCGCGGGGACTTTTCCTCCACAGGCCAAGATGACCCAGGGGGTATTCCGTCTCAGTTTCCTATTCACGAAGATACGTTGTTTCAACATATTCTTCAAGACAGTTTAGATTTCTTTGGCATCGAGGAGAACCAACAAAACTGCTATTTCCTAGTCGATACCAAGACAAGTGAGTAGGGCTCCTCGATTGATGACACAATAAATATTCCCCTGTACTCACCTTAGTCTCGTCGTCACTTCGGCATCGATGTGCGAACTGTTTCACGGAGGGACGATCTTTTCAGATACGATGCATATAAGTAGCGCGTATGTTCGGGACCACTATTTTTTCAAACGCAGTCAGTACCCCCAACTGAATCTGGTCAAGATGGAGCCCGACGCCGCGCACGCAGCGCTTCAGATGCAGTACTTTCAACTGCACTTTATAGAGGCTAGCAAGGTCTGTTCCGGCTCGTGGAGCTTCATATATGGGAATCGAGATGTGTTCTACCTGGATCGGGATCCAGGGACGGAATTTCGTTTTTGCCGACATTAACTCCTCATCTTTCAGGTCTTAATGAGTCTGGCCGTACTACGTAGCAATCATCAGTTAGCACCTCGCGTTCTCTTCCTTCACGATGAACTCACGAAACTGCCTTCGTTCCCAAGAAAAGCGTTGGAAGCTGATTTTAGCTTATATACGGGCAAATATGGAAAACAGGTACTCGCCATGGACACCATGCATAAACTCTGCTGGGTGAGTGTTTACCTAGATTATTTTCCTGAGGAACTCCATGGCATTGGGACGCTTGATCGCAGTCGGTGAAACACGAGAGGATTCTTTCCTTGTAGGTCCGCCTAATGGCACGCATGTTCGAGGCGATGTCTGGCTTCTTCGCGCATTCCTCGGATCTTCACTTATTTCTCAACGTTGTGAATGGTGCCCTGGTTCTGCACTGCGAAGACGCTGCCATCCTGCGCCTCTGCTGCGCCACTTACGTCAACGCCGCACACCAATTCAAGAATATCTTCGCCACCAACGGGTTCGTTCCCGATCAATCTTCGCCCACGATCTCTCCATGAATTGCTGATGATGAGGATGATGAGGATCGATCAGCAATGATGATGAATCGATGATCCTTCCAACGTTCAGAATGAGCTCCGATATATTTTGTTCCTCATTGCAGATATCTTCTCATTATGCCGACAATGCTACAGATTTATTCGAACCACCAGACCAACGGCCTCCTCTGCCGCACCATAGAATTTATCTGCAAACAATTCTACATCATGCACCGAAAGCCATTCATTCTACAGATGTTTGGTAGCGTCGCCCCGCTGCTAGACACCGACACAGCGAGTCAATATGGAGACGCATCAAAAGTTCAACCGAAAGCGTTCTTTCAAGTGAGAGCGGAGTGTTATGAACGAAGGATTGAAATTAGGATATCAAGCCCCAAAGCCGTTCGGGACACCGCCTCAACGAGCATGTTTTTCCTCCTTCAGCTATTGCAGTCTCTCTCCCAGTACATCGTTGACCCCCTGGACATTCTGGAGCTTGTGGATGCGGAGAAACCTCTCCGCGCCCTCGATTTCTGTTATCAGATGGATCCTGATTCGTTATCAATCCTGGACGCAATATCGCTGAGCGTGACCGTGTGCGCCTATTCTGCGGATTCGCATCGGTCTCACCAAATGCTCGTGAGTTCATCCATCTAGATACCGATTTGTATACCGGTCGTTCCTCGGTCCCAATCGTGCAGAGTTTCTCGGATTCCGAATTCCCACGCTGTATCGACAGAATGTTTCGAGATACCCGCGGGGAAAAATCGAGAATACGGTCAATATTCACGGTCCTCTTCCGCCGTTCCAGACGATTCTCGAAGCGATCGTCCCGTACTACCTGGAACACTTGCAGTCGCTAACGACGAAAAAGAAACCGGTGGTTCCCGCTCCGAATTGCAAATGATTCACAGCATCTCGCTGTGCATGAGAACTCTCATCATGAACGCAGAACCCTTGACTAGACCCTACTCGGGTCCTCAACGAACCATCGACTTGAGAGGGTCGAGCATGAAGAACGCAACCCGAGGAGCATGCTCGCCGCAATTCGAGATCGAAGAAGATCTCCCATCGCGATTTATGAACGAAGCCTTAAATTATCGAAAACAGGGCGGTTATTTCGAGAGAGACTACGAGGACAGCGACATCCTCCGGATGGAGTTCAGGAAACCTAGAGACACGCTACTGAACGTAGTGGCCGAATTCTTAACGAAATGTTCTGCGAGACTTGCCGATCTTTCGAAGAAAATTCCAGACCTTCCGAGCAAAGCCACGGAGCTTCTCGACGTGAAATGTCATCTCGTAAGCATCTCCACCCCCTCCCCCAAGTATTCGGTGGCGACTCGTCGAGGGCCTGAACGGCAATTTGACTATCGATTTTGATTTGATTGAGGATCTGACATTCTGATATTCTCGATTCGCAGAGATTAGCCGAAATCGCCCACAGCCTGCTGAAAATGTCCCCTTACGACCCGGATACGATGGCGGGCCGGGGCTTACGGCGATATCTCAATGAGGTAGGCATGACCATGCCCTCCCCTCAATTATTTTGTCGCCGTAATCTCTATCGAAAGTTGACCTCGTCATGAGGTCCGAAGCTTCTGCGCTCGAACTAAAAGCTCTTCCTCAATGCCTCCCAGGTACTGCCGGTTTCCGAGTGGGCGCAAGAAACCATGAGGCCCGCGTTAATTATGGTCATAAGACGACTCGACAGAACATTTACGAAAATAGCTAAGAAACCCGCTATACGAGTAAGTCCCCCCTTCTGAGTGAGCCTCTTCCGATGGACTTCCGAGGTCTACATCCAGCGATTGATGAAACTCAGTCAACGATGCCCTTCCACAGCGACTCGTCGATTGGGACGCAGCCAAAAATCTGCTTCGTGGCGTCTACCTAACATTGTACAAGCACCCGTATGTTGCACATCTACCGCACCTAAAGTCGCTGGTCTCCATCTGTCAGCTGATCATTGTCGGCGAGTCATCGACGACTTCGGGCGAATCGCAATCCAATGTCGGTTCGTCGGCAGCGGCATTGGCGCAATCGCCGCCGCCGGGCTTCTGCTCGGTGGCTGTCAGATTGATCGCCATGCAAATGCAAGCACTCGGTGAAACTCTGTCTCTAGAATCACTTTGCGGCGGCCAAGCTCTACTGCAATCTAGAGAGAAGACGGAAATCTACTTGATGAACTTCATTCTCCCGCTGTGTCTGCGGGTGTCGTCAGGCGTCAAGGACGTACCCAAGGTCCGCCAGAGCGACATCGCCTTCTCGTTAACTGTGGTGCTCAACGCGCTCAACCCCGCTCAGAATAAACCCCAGCCGACGCAGGGGAACGCTACTGGCGGCCAGGGAGGCCAGGCGAGTGCCAAGGCGAGCTCAATCGCAGAGGATTCAACCTCAAACGCTAAGACTCCTTCACATATGCGAAGTTCGCTTTACCGCATCGGATTCCTTGGTGAGCCCGCTTGGACCTCATGATTCAAGGGGTTGGAAGGGGAGAGAGGCGCGAATAATTTCGATAACGATCATTAGCGGTCTTTCTCATGACTAATCCCTCCTTACAGGACTCAAGATCCTCATAGTTTGTTACGAAAGACAATTATCCGCTGACTGGCACCGAATCGCGAGATGTATAAGAGAATTGGGCAGTCGTCTGTACGGAGGGTTGGCGCTATGGAACTTTTTGGATTTTTTGGTGAGACGCCGCCTCCTCAAATTATTATTCAATTATTATCAGTCGTCGGAATCGCTGATGATCTAGCGAAAACGCCTCCCGAACGAAGACTAATATCTTTTCTCGATCCCCCGAATCCCAGGTAAGCCACCGCACGCCGCTGTTCGTACTCCTGTTTCCATTGATCCGCTACAGGATCCTACAGATAATCTGCGACAACGAACAGGAATATTTCTATCAGCAATCAATCAGAGAAAAGCTCAAAGGCGGAATTGCACTGCCGGGAGCGCCGCCGAAAAGTCAGGGATGTTTATTTGTCGAACTCGTCAACGAGCTGAAGCTGCTCAAGGAGGACCTCGTCGCATGGCGTCTCGGAACCAAGAGCGGAGAGCCTGCGTCGGGGGAGACGACCGGCGTGGTCAGCCAGTCGGTCAGTTTTAGCTCCAAAACCCCCGCGGCCGCGAGCGGGCCCCACGCATCCACATCGGGTCAAATGGCAGCGACTCGGTCGTCAACATCTTCGGCGCAACATGCAAGTTTCACCGAACTGGGGCCCGACCAACAAAGCGTCACAAGACTCGGATCCCCACCAGGGCTGGGCACCCCCAGCAGACTGCAAACGCTGCAGTCGCCGTCCCATACGGGAAGCCTATCGACCCCACCCGCATCCGCACTGCCTTCGCGAGGCAGTTCCCTCAAGCTACCGAGTCAGAGCCTACCCGCGCGTACTCTGTCGATTCGTCTGCCGGGAAGCAGCGATGTCGGAGGAATGGGAAGACTCATGTCCCGCTTCATGCATCGCAGGACCTCTTATCCGTCAGCTGAAGAAGAGGGGGCAACGCCTAGCGGGGGACGCCAAGTCTACAGACCGCTAGACGCTTTGGAAGGCGAGCCGGGAGGAAGCGGCAGCGGCCAACAACAGGTCGCCGGAGCCAGCTCTGAACCACGACTGTTCCGCAAGTCAACACTCCTCATCAAGAAGAGGGGAGAGAGCAAGAAGGCAAGTGCACCGAACAGCTCCCATCAACTTCAAACCGCAGCCAGCTCCGCCCCGGGCTCACAGTCATCCGTCGCAACCGGCCTAGACCAGGTATGTCGGTGCATTTCCTGTGAACGGGTTGTTAAGTCGAGTCCGAACTTGGCGAGTTTGAAGAACTTTTTTGCCGGAATTACAGGAGACGGATGCGGCATCATCGGGAGGCGAAACGACTTTGTTTTCGCCAACCGCCAGCCGACCGGCGAGTCCCAGCCAGCATTCGTCTCCGACGGGCGACGGAAGTGACCCGTCGGCAAGCTACGCGTCCACCAGTACGTCGCAGCAGTTAAATGTGAAATCCACAGGTGGCAGACATCGGCTGCAGCGTCAGAAGGCGCAAAGTCGGAAAACATTCAAGTGAGTTGTCTCGTTAATTCCCTTGGTGACCTGGAAGCATCGAGATATTTCCTCGAGCGAGGAATCGGCTCCGATCGACGTCATCGACGAAAGCCCATCCCTGTTTTCAGATTTGGTAAGTCTCGGAGAGGTTGGGGCCATCATGACAAAGACGGAGGGGAAGAAGCGGGCGAAGATATCGCCAGCCAACAGGCCCAAGCTCAGGACAGCCCACCGAGTTCTGTTCCTGCAGTGATAACCTCTACACCGAGCGGTCCCTCTAGCCAAATTGAGGCGTCTTCTGGTGCTGACGCCACCGGCGATTCACAAATATCGAGCCAGCAGAAGGAACATCATCAATCCCAACAACAGCAGCAACATCATCATCAGGTAAAACTATCAGCTTGTAATTCGTCCAGTTTGACTCTCAAATAAGTTCCGAAGACCGTCAGGATCCGGTGGGACTTTGCCGTCTCCTTTGCTGGGCGGGAAACTTCCCGACCGAAACAGTACCCGGCTCCGGTTCCGCGAGCTCGAGCGGTCCGGCAAGAAAAAATTAGTCCCCATGCCCGGACTGGCTCAAACATTCTCTCTGGCAAACCGAATGATTTGGGTCCCGACTTAATGTCACGCGACGGAAAATTCCATTATCCTCTAGCCATCCTCCAATTACTGACAAGGGTCCCCTCTGTTCTTCTCTTCCTGACCTGTTTAGGAATCGATCATATGCTGGCACATAACTTGAGTAAGTTCCGTGACATGGAATTCTTTGTGCCGTGTTCATGAATGGAATGGTTCGTCTGATGATCATGATTCTGTCGTTGTTTCTGCACTAGATTCACGCGTGTTCACAACGATCTCAGTACACTTATATTATCCACAGAACGATTTCCCTTATTATGCATTCATGTCGTATGTTAATTTGCCCGTGTGAAGCAGCTGACGACCTCGATCCTCTTTCCACCCCCTCATGGAAATGTTTACAAATCTGATCTGCCGCGTCGTCCGTTCTGCTCGGCCTGTTGAACATCCGTACCTCCACGAGAATATCGAAAAATGCATTGACTGACTCGCCCAACATGTGGACACTGATCTCTAGGGCTAAACGTTTGGGGCTGCCGTGATCTCCGCCATGAAATCCGCGGATTGCTGCGTTAATTTCTGGTCCCCGCGGGTCTGCAGTCTTTCCGAAATGAACTTTGGCGAGCACTTCTCCGAGTCTCTCGGTATCCAGAAGTAGCGATAGATGTATGTATATAACCGTTCAGGCTTCTCTGAAAGCTCATGCAGATTCTGCAAATCGCTCCGGAAAATCCAACCGCTCCCTATCTCTCCGGCAGCGGCCGACCTCATGGTTCATGGTGTTATTGATCCATACGATCCTGCGATGCGATATCACGGGACCATATTCCTATCAACTCAGGAGCGATTTCTCAGTAAATCGGTCGGGTCCTCCTTCTCCCCACGCCCTGGTTCCTTGGTGCTTCGCAGCAATCCGCTGTCCTTCTTTTCTGAGTTCTGCGTGACTACGCGGTGCCAAGTACCCAGAACGGGAGCGACCGATATCCTATCGGCGTTTGTCATCGGAAATATTTCTAGGCTTCGACCTCATATGACCCAAGGCGATTTCAATGAAACCCAGAATGAAGAGCCCCCCTCCTGCTGGCTCCAGGTCATGGAACCACATTTTTCGCGGAAGCCCGATGCTCCTCGCGAGCTCGCGAATTTTCAGAAAAAAACGCCAGGAATGCCTAGCCCGACTGGTCCCCACCCACTGCGATGAAATGATGAAGGGTCGGGGTCGGATATCGATCATAATCTCGGGGTTGTTCTGTGGACTGTGTTGGTCTATGTTGTTCGAGTGTATGAAGCACCGTTCCTTGGACTCCGGAAAGTGATTCGGCAGGAGCACAGGTCTCGCTGACGATCGCCCTCATGTCATCACTTCATGAGATTGCTGATTTCAATGACTGCTCCCCTGGTAGACCTGGAATGAAAAACAAACTCTGGGAGACGCGATTTGTATTTTTCACGCGTAAATGCCCGTTAACTTACGTCCGGATGGTGTCCGCAAACTGATAGTGAACAGTGACCGCGAATGTTCCGGTGATTCTAACTGAGTCGCTCTCATTGCACAGGTGCGTTTCCAGAAGAAGCCTCTTGGAGCGCGTCGCCAGTCCTCGCCGCAGATCGGGCCCAAGCCCAAGCCGCTGAGAAGCAGTCTTAAGAAGTGCGATTCTCAGCCCCAAAGCAACAGCGGAGGAGAGTCCGACAACGACCAAATAGATCAGCCGAAAATAAGTACTTTCAAGGACTCTCCTCCGACCCCCAAAGACTAGTGAATTGTATTTTAGAATCAGAACACCATTCGACTCATATCCCCCAAGGAAAAAATTCTCCATGCCAAACCAAATATCATTACCTTCGACGACAATGAAGGCGACGATCATGGAATTATGAGCATTCTCTAGCAAAGTGTTTCACCCTCGTGTACTCAACACCCACCACATCAGCTGCCGGAATTGTAGCGCCTTGGGAATAATCAAATCGATCGACAACTCATAATCTCGTGATTGTAGCTTCGATTCACAAAAAAGAGATATTACTAGGTCATCGACTGGAATCTTCATCCTGACCTAAATGATACGATCCTCGGCCCCCGAACCGGCATCCATGTCAGAAATCAGCTTATATTAGACACAGCTACCCCAAGCGTCTGAGATATCACACACTTGGGACTGACCACAGCTGCAGCATTAAATCAGGCAATGAATAGCAATCGATTATAGCGGATAATTGCCAAGACAGAAGTACAGAAGTCGTAGTCTAAAGGAGAGATCAAAAATTGTAAAGGAATAATCGCCTTGTATACATGCTAGAACGTGCATTCCTCATGTACAATTGGACGAGATCTAGCGGAAGGATAGGACGACGTAGCACAGTTACGAAATACTTGTCAAACTGTCTCTTTCTTCATCAAAGCATCGAAACTAACGAGCAAACAAACAAACTGAATGCAACTCAACAGACCCATCTACCAACGTCTTCTACTACTGATTGAACTACTTCTCGTACAGCATAGACGACAAACAAACGAACGCATCCTGAGATTTGCAATCTTCTAGCAGCTGCAGCAGCTTCCACTGAGCACAACCACGACACGAAATCCGAGCAAAATCACAAAATCAGATGAGAAAATCGAATTATCACCAAAGGACAAATAACATCAACAAACGAGCGAACACACCAGCCACTCTTTAGTACCACGAGTACTACAGTTCACCTTGTATTGACATCTCCAGAAGCAGCATGAGGGTCTCCTTATCCTCACAACACAAAGCTCGTCGCGTGAGGTGAGGGACGCCGTCATGTGTAGAACATCTGAGTCAGCATAATTAAGTAGCTAACCTTGAACCTAGTCCTCGGCTCATTTATTCTTCTCCTACTCTTCGCCTATTTCTCTCTCTCTCTCTTTCTATCTATTTATCTATCTATCCTTGCTTTGGTTCATTGAGTAATTCGCTCTGCACTCCTCGTCATTCTCGGAGAGTCGAAGAGCTCTGTTGCGTTTCACGCCGATCACACATAAACTCTCGGAATCTGTGCTGTTAATCTCGTAGCGCCTGTCATCTCATTATTTGGCAACTCTCGTACTCGACGTGGGAAATTCAGATAAACCAAACCTGAGACCCGACCGATTGGATTATCTTCGATACACAGATATTGATATATCGGATCGGAGAATGCTACTCAACACCGAAAAACACGGGTTCACGGACAGTTTTTCAACTATTTGAGAATGAGTCACGATCGATACATAGCTTAATCTCGCAATCGAGTCGTCGAAATAGTCCGTCGAGTTCGAAAGCTCATGGATTGATGAGCGATTCCGCGACTCGGTTGGAGCCGTGCCCGAAGGCAGACGCTCCAGTGGGACAGCTCGATTGAGACGGTGTTAGCTATGAAATTATTGCTATCCTTGAAACACTCCCATGAATCTCCGCTTGATATCCCTACCTCTTCGTGTAAAAGTGAGCTAAAGTACTCACATAGAGACATGAATAAAGTCAGAAACAGACTACACAATCAACTGAGCTTGTTGCTTCTCTAAGGCTCCTAATGGCGACGACATTTACGGCTTGTAGTCATCACATTCCAGTCAGAACTAATATGCCAGGGGTCCCCGCAATCGCGGCCCGCCGTTCCTCGCGGGTGATACTTCATGAAGTACACTCCGAACAGTCCAAATGGAAACCACACAGCTTCATCCGGTCATCAATGATCCTCGCGGCTGATCGCATCTTCTGGGGTGAAGCGTCTCTAGGAGCGGGGTAGGAAGTGATTCGGTCCTTCTGTGAATCCTCGGACGTCGCTTGCGCCGTCCCCAAATCCGTCTTCGAAGTTCGAAAATGCGTCGTTTGAAGAGCCGGATCTTCGACGCAATTCGAACAGAGCGGACTCGCTCGCGTTAAGTCGTCAGAGAGGCCCGCGATCCGAGCAAGAAACAAAACGGAGGAGGGTGCAAGGCTGAGGATAAAAGTCTTGCGAGCTCGCCAGCGCTCTGTGTGAATATTCGATATGGAATGAATAAACCCAAACAAAATGCACACAGTTATCAGGATAGGTACCATAAGTTTTTTTTTTCTTTGCGTTTCGGTTTGGCATCGTCTAATTCTCGCGCCTTGGCTTGTTGATTCCGGATTATTTGATCTCCCGCAAGCCGCAAGCGTATGTCGAGCGTTGTCGATTGCATCAAGGTTGGATAAGTCGAAGCTCACGCCCAGTGTTCGAGAATTCTGTCGCTAAGGTCCCACCTGATGTCGACCCCCTGATCGCGACTTCAATGACGGAGGATACTCGCGGGGCAAGCTTGCATTCTCTTCCCGACTACCGGAGCAGAGAAGGCGAGTGAATCAAATTTCGCGCCAGCGCTCTCCTCTCTCCCACAACAAATACTTCTTCTCTCCTCACGAATCTGGCGGTCGACTGTAGTGATGAGATGAGTGAAGATGATCTAAGATTGAGTGCTCCTCACTGAACACATATCGGATGATTATTTGGTGCTCAATGCCTCCGTCGAGATCTGCATTAAGCTGAGGTTCCCGTGACCCTTCGACCCGCGGTGAGGGACGTGAGTCGGACTCAGAACATGATGAATTTCATTCTTCAAAACTGAAATTCCAATGCTCAACGTCGAACGTACTGCGTTTCCTCTGTGAGCTTATCGAAACTCGAAATTGCAAGCTCGTCGTTTCCTCGGAGTTGTCACCTTATCGATATCATCCTTCCAGAACGGCAGAAGAATGCGTCTCACATGCGAAGTGCACATAGGTTTCCGGAAAAGCGGCAGGCCGGTGAGGAGACTCGGTGCTGCGACGATCACAATAAGATCAAATCTGAGAGATTCGCGGGTGTACAATCTCGTAATTTCGACGAATAAACAGATTGAATGCGGTCTTTACAAGTGAGTGTGAAAAAGCTAGGCAAAACTCAGCCAGTCCCCATGAGACCAAAATAGACAGTTCCCTCTCACATGGCTCCCCGATCCCCTTGGCAGGAATCTGAAAATCAACATCGTGAAACTATTCACAAGTTGCGTGAAAGAGGGAAAAATGACGATTTCATTCAACGAACCCCCTCACGACGTACTGATCCGGAAGGCAACCGTGCCTCAATTGGAGAAGTTTTTGAGCATACTTCGCGCGATTGGGAAAGGCGAAGAAATCTCGACCCGCTTCCTCAAGGAAGCCAAAATGGAGGCTCCCCCTCCACGTGTGATGAAGATTTCGGAACGAAGTCAGTATCCAGTGCGGGGATTCCCATCTAGCCTCGAGAGACTTCACATCAACTGCATCAAATTGAGTCGGATACAGAAAAGTATTCTCGATCTAAGCAACTTGGTGGAGCTTTGCCTCGACGATAACTCCCTGAAAGCGATACCCGCGGAGATCTCCAATACGAGACTGGTCAGTCTATCCTTGGCGAACAACGATCTCACCGAAGTGAACGACATCTTCCTCGGACCTCTCGGACGAACCATCAAGGATTTGAATCTTAGCAACAATCGTATCCGACGTCTAACGTATTCGATAGCCCGGCCGAAATTCAGATCGCTTGACCTCTCTCACAACGATCTTCATGAGCTCCCGACTTTCTTCCAAGGTGGTCCCGAACTCAAGTTACTCCGCCTAGAAGGGACAAACGTGCGTCATCTGCCGTCGTCGTTCATGGCGAAGACCGCCAAGGTTGTAATGGCAGGAACGCATAGTTCTGAATTGATTGTTAAGTTTGATCGCTCAGCGAATTGCCCGAAATTGTTGGACCTTTGCTGTATCCGCATACATCAGACTTCCGCTGTGGTGGATCTTCCTTTCGAGTTAGTGATGCCAAGAGCTGTACATGCGTACCTTTTATCTTTCGTCCGCTGTCGCGTGTGCGGTCGCTTCACATTCCCGTCCGCGAATCGCAGAAGCATTGCTATCGTTGCGTATTTGGACTTGATGAATTCGTTCGAGTCACTCGCTGGAGACGGAAGTTCTGTCGGAACTCGACTAGACTACCTGTGTTCGGAGGGTTGCTTCGATTATTACAAACGCCGGCACGACCATACATGAACGAGCTCCAAACGTCCACACTGTGATGAGCTGTGTAGGGCACGGTGTTCTCGAAATTTGTCACTAGGTCTTTTATTGCAATTATGGAATATCATGATGAGTCGGTGACTTGTTTTCACCAGCACCAGCGAGCCTAATGAGCTCGGGTCATTAGGTCGGTCAATTATGCAGACGAGTTGTTTTCAAAGTCGCATCGAAATGTTAGTCAGAGAATTTCTTCCCGATACCTCCCCTAAATAGACTTGATGGCCTGATTGAAGCCAGGCTGGTGGGGTTGATACACTGTTTTCGAATCATGATTGGGCTCGTTACTCCTGTCATTCATATCGCTCTTTGGGAACTAGCGTGTAATCTTTCAGGAAAAATCAGAGCCAGCATCTGCTTCTGTTGTTCAATAAACAAACCCTATAATACACAAGTGATCCCGTTCGTTTCCGAAGGTGGAATTTCATTTTGACGTGACTCCAATCCAATTTCCATCGCTCCTTACATCAGATTTCGGTTTGCTGCTCGATCATCGAAGAATCGAAGTTATTTATTGCTCGAATAAGTTATTAGCTAAGAGACGTACAAACTACTCAGAGCTGAGGAAAGAAGTAATCCTCTGAGGGGTTCCGATATCGACAACGGTGACTCGCGCGTAGCAGATCCTCGCGGCCCATGGAAAACTCGTGTGGATAGGCTGAGCTATGGGCAGCGAATGACTTCGAAATAAATAGATACAACGCACACTGGACTAGACAATAATTGTGTCAGCGCTCGCAAGGAACTTTCGATGCAGTGCCCGCCCGCCGAAGCGACAGTGAACACATGAAACAAATCGAACAAAACCATAAGACAGCAATGAATCTTGGAACAATTTCAGACAGACGTTCTGAAATTAGATTATAAACATCAGATTCTATATTAAAGCTCGACCTCCCTTCATCAACTTAAAAGAAATACCGAAGACACTCTTTGATTCGGATAAGTTCGGGTGAGAGCCTGATTGCTGCATAAATTAGCTAAAGCTATGGCTTTTACGAGTGTGGATCTACCGCTTCCCGCGTTCCGGGATAACGAATCGGAGAATACAGTATTCTAGGGACCGGAGCTTGGTAGCACTATCAGATACACGTATCAAGATTAAGGAGTATCTTCGCTCTCATTCGAAGGCGACCGGCCCGGCGAGGTCCGGTGAGTATTCGATGACTGCTGAACACCAGTCGAGCGGGAAGGACTCCACTTACGGAAAGCCTCGACGTCAAACGTTGTCAGATCCTGCAAGGAGGGAACAAGATCGACTTGAGCTCCTGACCGAGACGAAACGTCTGAGCGTAGCGGAGCAAGGCCACTGAAATGCTTTACCTGGCGCATGATGACAACTGCGAAGTCTGAGTCGAGATCGTCGAGATCCTGAGGTGCTTTCTTGGTGAACTCCGAGGAAGCGAGATCCAACAGCTGATCCCTCGAGAACACGATCGACGGCTGTTGGTAGAACTCGTTCTCTCGATCTGGAGAATCCGAGGACCTTCTAGGATCATCGCGCCTGTAAGTGTCTTCGTCGCTCGAGCTGGTAGCGCTCCAAATATCTTGTATACGCTGCTGATTATAGAAGTGGCCGGAAAGACTATGGAGCAGGGAAGCTCCTTGTGGAGAGACTCGCATGAAGTTCGGATCTGTAACGCCCTGCATCATAGACGACGCGTTGAAATGTTGCTCCAAGACCGCTTTGGCAGCAAGAGCCAATTGTTGCTTCGGAGCACTTATTTTGATGCCCTGCACTACGAAAGTGTAATCTCGATCCGCCGTGGCGTCACTCGTGCTCAGTGAGTGCTGGAGAGGTGGAGGCTTCGGAGCAGACTCCTGAGGGCTCAAGGGTGCTCCTTGCGAAGGCGAGGTGGCCACCGAGTTCTCGTAGCTGCCTCCGCTGGAGTCGTCCTGAGATGATTGTTCACGGACGGGCGATGCATTCCGTCTGATGGTTTCTTCGATCAGTTGCTTCGCTTGTCTGGAAACGGAGGAGGGCTCAAAATTGAAGACCGTCAAATTTGCCGAGCAAGAGGACGTGGACACCTCGGCTCTGGGGCTTTCCAGAATAAAAAAAGAGGTCTACTCACGAAATGCTTTCTTCGGTGGGGCCAGTGATTTGTACTAATCTGTCCCTTGCTCCAGGGCTCACTGGAAATTATCGACATGGTCTTTAGAGGAATGATTGATGATCACTAATGGGATCGTAGCCGTTCCTTTCGGCTCTAGTCAAGTTAGTACGCATGCGTTCCAGAAGCGTGTACCTCTTTGGAAGGAAATCACGGTTTCACTCAATTCCTCGATCATGTGCACCCTTCGGCCTTTAATTCCCATCACTGCGAAAAACGTTAGGTAAATAATGACTCCAGATGTGAAGGCGGTCTCCCGCCTAGTTCGGCCCGGTTAATATTGCGATGGATGCAGCCAAGGAACACCTTGATACCCTCCCGGAAGCCATCCCAGAAAAATCGGAGGGAACAGAAAACCACTCGATTCCGCTAGCATACCTTTGCCTGAGTCGGCATTCCTGATGACGACCTCATCCTTGAGGAAGTTTCGACCCGGTACCTTGGAGGGCTTTCCGTACTTTCCCGAAGATCTGAGGACTTCGCCTGGCATGAACGGAGGTTGAACTGCTTGCACTTGTTGTAAGGGCACGTTCGCCAGAACGTTAGGTTGTACACTCTGCATCGTGGGCCCGAGTGGAAATTGAGTGAGTGGGATGTACTGAGGAATGATCATAGTTGCTGGTCCATTGGCTTGCACGAGAGGCTGCTGGAAAAGTGGGGGTCCCATGACTCCCACCTGACTAACAGACTGGTTTTGGGCGATCGACGATACCGAACAAGTCTCGGGCTGGAGGAAGTCGAGGCCAACTTTAGATTTTCCCGCGGAGAATTCGGGAATATGATCCTCTGATTTGATTTTTTCATTTCTCTCTCGTGATTATCTTGGAGATGCAGCGACGCAAGAAATGGTACCTCAAGTTTTTTGTAGTATTCGGCAACATCGTCGGTCGGCCTCCACTTAAGGCATCTCAGCTCTAGGATCTCCAACAATTCTGTCCTACAAGTCGCATCCAAACGGTCGTCCCGAGCGGCGGATCTCAACGTCACCATGTAAACATCCAATTGATCTTTGTGACTGGCGTCTATGTGAGCACCTCGTAATTTGAGTAGTTGACAAACCCGCGTGACCAACGCGGTAGTGGTCGTTTCGAAATTGCCATTCGAGATATTCACGTGCAGATTCTCCAGCTCTCGCAGGACGTCATCCTCTGGAAAACAAACGGAGCATTCTAGATCCGCGCCCAATCGGATCCCAAATCTCGCCGGGACATATCCGGCAATAGATGCTCCGCACGCGACGCTCCGACTTGCGAGACTGCCGAGGAGCTCACATTTCTGAGAAAACTATCTTGACTCACCATTGATGCTTTCCACGTTTGCGTATGTGAGTGCTACGGGAGAAACGAGAGGCGGAATATTCTCTGATTCACCCGAAGAACCCAGCTTCAGAGGCCGCGGCTTAGACAGCTTCTGAACGCATTTCACCGACGATGAGGACTTCGACACTTGGAGCGGGGCCGCCAACGACATCTTGTGTCCGCCTTGGGATTTCACTGTGAACAATCGACTCGATTAGCTCATTGACTGCATCGGAGTCTTCCGCACGGTTGGAGCAGGTGCCGGCAGCGGAAGACGGGAGACCCCCGGGTCGGTGTCGGAGCCGAAGCTCCCATTGTTGTTGTAATTTCGAGTTCGAGGATTCCGTGCGCGAGTATTCCCCACGACCTCTTCTAAGGCAACATTTTCCCGGTGTTCTCGAGTGCCGCTCTCGTCCCATGATATACCGATGATGCCTGCTCTATTCGGTGAGTTTTACAGTCCCCTGCGAGGACGCTATTTTAGACCATCAGCGGGGAATGTGTAGAGAGTTTACGACGTTTCGATTCTATAGCACTCGTTTCGGACTGTGTCGATCGAACACACTATCGAGGTGCTTCTGTGATCGACGGCGAATACATCGATGCTCATACCGTCAAAATCAATAACGCTCCAGACCCATCGGCGGTGACCCGGACTGGAAGCCGAACCGCGGCGACAGCTCCACTTGACACAGTTCTGCCAATGCTCAAACAGCAGACTCGCGGAATCAGGAACAGGAGTTCTCCCGGAAAATCCTATAATTTCAAGATCACGAGGACAAGAGCTCGCGGAAAATATATGGGTAGTTTCTTTCGCTGCGCATGGGAGCTGCGAGTGCAGCTGTCATTCGGCGCAAGGATCGGAGTAGCTATAGCGGGTCCTGGAGCAGCGTCTCTTTTCCCAGGCAGGCTAGCGCCCGACCTACGGCTTACCCGCCGCAGGATCGGAGCATACCGCTGCGCATCCTCACGCTTTGATACTACCCATCACAGACCCTATGTAACTCTGTGATATCAGATGATAGAAAGACACCTGACTCCGCCAGATGATACGAGAGGGTGGTCCCGAGTGTGCCGATAGCATCGCTACGCGCCGACTGTTTTCGCGAGAATGCGGCCAATTCTCACCTGAGGGTCGAGCGGTGCGCTTCCGACACGGAGAAGAGCTCCCGGGTCCGGAAAAATTTGATATCAGGTCCTCAGAATCCGCATCGGACCGCAGACCAAGATGTCCGGTGTGGAGAAATGACGACAACAGCAGCGCCACCAAACACACAGCGGCGGGACGGAGAACCTCACTCCGGGTTCGTGTATTCGAAAATCTGCCGGGAAAAGCTCTCCCTCAGAACCTCAGGGTATCGTTTGAGGCCGATGGGAAGCTCTGTAGGAGTTTCATCCATCTATATGTCCAAGGATCCGGACGGTTCTGAGAGCGCCGAGCGATCACTAGCGAGGGCGTCGACGACCCCGGCGGCGGTGTCGGCGGAGCCAGCGCGTGTATAGGTAGCACTCCGCGCAGGTGAATAATTCCAGGCAAGGCCAGGACAGAGGTGTGTCCCCTGTATTCCGAGTGATTCTAATCTGATCTTGGAGCATCTCGCTTCGGGATTCCGACTCCGACCCTATCTTTGTCCCCTCATGGAGATCCTGGAGAAAAGTCGACGCTTCGGCCTGTGAGCGCGCGGCAAGTCCCCGTACGCGGGAATATGGATTTCGTGTCGTTTTCGTCCCTTCTCCAGATCGGGGTTCAGCTGACGTTTCACTCCGTCCGGAAACGCTCGGCTGAAATCCGAGCTCGGCGGACGACCAGAGAGTCATGGCGGTGCGGAGCTACTCCTGAGTGAGTCACTCATACGCGTCATAGCTCGAGCAACATTGAGCTCCGCATACCCAGCTTGAACTTCGATACTCGGCTACCCCCGGCGAGAGTAAAGCGTTCCCATTCGGTTTCGACAACACCAGAGACCGCACTTTTGACAAACGAAGGCAGAATGCTCAGACTCTGGATCGATTAGGTCAGGGCAATCGGACATGCTTCATGTAGGGCGTATTTTTACAATAACTTCCGCATATGCTTGTGCAGCCCCATCCCTCGAGGAGGAGTTGAGGAACAGTTTCATCCGCGTAAGCCCGCACTGATGACGATGACTTGTCGAATCGAATCCGAGCGGGTTTCATTCTCGGGTGCTGGACGCGGTCTGACAACCCCCACCTAACCCCTTCCCAACTTCTGCGAAGGGCCTTCGGAATCCTCGAAGAGAGACTCGAGGCACGGAGATGTGGTTGATTCGATTTGAGAGGAGAATAAACGATCTGACATGGCGTCAGGATGGAGAACGATCCCATCGGGGCCCTGCCCGAGGTCGCACACACCGATCAGGCACTCCGGTTTCGACAGAGTCAACGAGCCACTATTCCGGATCTTCGACTGGTATTTCTGCATCCCTATCAAACTGGGACCGAACGCAGTTACGTGGCAGGAGCAGCCAAGAAAGTTGTGTTTGGATACCATAGTCGCCCGAAGCTCGAGTCTGTAATGCTCTTAGTGAGTGAGCTGAGGTCCCCTATCAGGACGGAGGCCATAAGGGCTCCCCGTCAGAATTCGCTTCAAGGAAACACTTGTCGATGCGCTCTGCTCTTCGGGGAGATGATCGACAGCATGACCTTGAGTTGTGACCCCGTAAACAGAATCTCTGTAACGGTCAACCACCGTCCGACCTAGTGAGCAAATAGGTCACAAAGCGGTCCGCGCGCAAAGTTCAACCACCGCGCGGAACGCATGATAAAAACCGAATTCATGGACGTGGGGGCCGACCTGATGCCGGTGTTGTCAATATTACCGGAATCCAGGGAACATAGATCCACATAAGCGGAAGCACTCTGCCGTCCCAGGATGGATGTAACGATTGGAAATTCTGGTCTCCGACAGTACGGGATGAGCCCCTCAGAGCGTGAAAGCGGCGGCGGCGGCAAGCGGGTGAGGTTCCAATGCAGCAATGCTACGTGTCGGGAGCCCAAACCTCCGAGTTCGGATCGGGAGATGCTCTCAGGTGAAATTTCAGGTCGAGAATATCTTGAGCTCTCGAAGCGGATCCCCGAGGAGCTCGGAAACCCATACCCAAAGGAGGCGCCCGGCGACCCGACACAGTATGCGCCCTTTGATCTGGGACCCTTACGACAAGACATTATGCTGACGGCGGACAACCTCTGGCATGGATCGTACCACGGATACTTTTCTCGTTCGCCTGTTTCCGTAATTTCCCCGGAGCGCTATTATCTCGAATCGGGGTCCTTCTCGGAAGGTAGGGGGTCCTTGTGTTCACAGTATCGTATGATTAAATCGGAGTAACCGCCGCTATTGATACATGGTATGCACGGCGCGCTTCCAGCGAGCGGAAGAATTATTCCGCTCCATGGGATGTCGAGGAGAAAAGACGTCTTCCGTGTGGTCGCGAGCCTGCGGAAACCTCATCTGCCAGCCCTTGTATCCTCAGACGCAATGTGCTCCCGAAGGAAGCGAACGAGAGCGAGTCTTGGTCCGGGCAGAGACCAAGCACATTCAATAATTAGCTATAGGAGCAGAAGTCGTTTAACACTTGGCGAGAACCTTCCGGGAGTATTCTGGTCATATAGAACTCCGGAGAACCGCGGAGCATCGTTCCTGGGATCGGGGGAAAGCCGCTCATGCTGCAAGGAATTCGCCGAACAAACCGGCGAACGATAGCGTGGGGTCCCAAATAAAGGCAAGGGATATGCTGGCAAATCGGTGGCAGCACTGAGCTTTGTCGGTCCTGATGGCTGATACATCCTCACCGTCAGATCCGGGAGCTTCATGCAACCGAGGGATCAGATCCTCTAAGCCTCCAGACGTGCCGCAGTGTTTTGGTGCATCGCAAGTCTATTCGGCCAGGCAAGGTTTACGCTGAATGGTACGCTCCAGATGCTCGACGTCAATCTGGACCTCTCTCTCTGTGGTAAATTATTCACCCCTTCATACTCTGGCCGATACCCTCAGGTACGAATCCTGACTGCTTCAGCGACGATACATAACTTGTGGGCCTACGACACGGTATCAACTGGGTCCCGGAATGAGGTCAATTGCCCTCTCCCTTTGGGGAATCTCCAAAAACGCCGGCACCAAACTCATTCGATGCCGGAGCGGTGTTTGCTGTTAGAGAGCATGGTTTGGCGATTGAAATTCCGGAAAATTCTGTCGGATCCTCGAAGTGCCCCAATTTCACTTGACCAGATCGTATTGCTTGAGTGAATCTGAACTGTCTGTTGTGGTCGCGATTCGAGAGGCCGGCTTTCCACTGCGAAATGTCGGGCTCCGCGGTGTCTCGCAACATGAGATCCCTCCAACGATTCAACCCTACGGAGATGGGTCTAACAGGAGGCTGGAGGGAAATTCCTCTCTCAGCGAGTGATGTTTCCGGGGCGAGAATTTTCGATCGTCCAGGTGGATACGTGAAACACGACTTGATTTTTCCCAGAGCTCCTGTCCAAGCGGTGGAGGATAATCTGAACAAATGGCAGAGGAACATGGTTCAAGACCTCCAGAGAAACAACGGAAGGGTAAGTTTCTAGTTTTCGCCAACAATCCTGCTCTAGCGTTATCAGAAACCACACATTGATGCGGAAAATGTTCCTCCAAAATCGACACGCAATAGGAGTGGAAATAAATTTTCGGTGACCGATTGCGAAAGTCTCATCCAAGCCGTCGCCTTGAAGTCATCCCCTGGGGTATTAGACCGCACTCCGCGAGGAATAAGCGCCCACGATTTCCCGGCGAGACACAGCGATTTTCTGCCGTTCATTAGTTGTGCGTGGGCTGTGTGAAACCTCCCATGAAGGAATATTCCTCTGGCCAGCGACAAGCCCCAGCGAGGGGCTCGGCAAATCACGCGGTGGGCTGACAGATCTTACCCCCACACGTTCTGCCGATTCTTTTGAATCCCCGTGCGCGACAGGATCTTCCGTTCGGCGACCACAAGTGCGCCCCGCGATGTCCGCACAGGCTTTAATCCTCGATCTCCTACGGGATGTTGGAGTATTCACACCGGCATATGAACCTCTGTCCGGGTCGAAAGGCGTCGAGGAGTTCTACAGGCTCGAGCTACAGATAACGAGATGGTTTGGGTGATTTTTCCCTGCGGCAGACGAGCCCGCCCCCGTGATATGTTCGTCGAAAGCATTCCGATGAACATCAGACGATCAGACCGCGGTTCGGTAGCACTTGGCGCCCACTACGAGTGAACGCCATGACTCATATCCATCTGAACAGCGACTCATCTTTGGATGGGTTCATGGGAAATTCCTTCCTTCCAAGACTTCCAATCCGGAATATGATACATATATACAGTAGACTGCGCGGCTTCGCTCACATGCGACGGGTACTCCATTCTGCGAATTAATCTAGGGCGCTCCGATTTTTTCGGATGGGACATCTGCCGTCACAACAATGATTAAGAATAAGCATTCCGATATCATCATGATGTTGAGACCGGAAGTCGGTATCCAGGTGGAACACGTAGCTCTCGGCGAGTTAGTCGCCATATTCAAATGTTAATAAGCGTCGGCGAGATTTAATTCGAATCAATAGAATTCGATGACCGTCAGTCGTCCCGTTTCTCATCGAGGATTCTTCTCGTGCGACCCAGTGTCGTAACTTTTTCGGAGGCACGGAACTTTGAATGCAAGCTATGATGCTGTACACCGGCACCAGACACCTCTAGAATAGAGGGCATTATCATAATAAGTCAGTCATAGCGATCCAATCGTTCATGGCCGAATAGACTTGCCCAGCGAAGCTACCTGTAAGGAGACACAGTGGACGGCAACGGGCTCCGAGCATTGGCACCACGATCGGCCAGCACAATCGGCTTACCCGTGAATTAGGTACGATCGTGCAGCTTTCGGTCCATCTTTGGAGCCTGTATGCCGGTCTGACGTAATGTGGCGTGCTTGAAATGCACTGATGCGGTTCCGAACACAGGTTCTCATTGTTCTGAGGTATGGCCTTCCCCAAGCGAGCTCCAGCTCGTGTAAGCTTTTGGACTCCTGAGCAAGAAGCGACCGCCTTCATGCCCTTCAAACACCAGCCGAAAGTGAGTGTTTTCTCGAGAAATATTCCCTCTTCCTGCGAATGGATGGCGACGTCCCAGCGATAAGCATGTTGCTAAGCGAACGAAATCTTCACCCCACAACATGAGCGCGAATTCATGAGAGTGTGGCGAACTCTCGAGTGGGTATATGTTCAAAGAGAAGTTCTGTCCAATAACGGCCCTCCTCGACCATTTCAGTATGCGTTGAGCTATTTATTTGTCATTCGAATTCAATTTTCTGGCTCGCTACAGAAGTGCCGAGTCAGCAACACCGGTCCCGAGAAAACAAGTTCACTAATGATATCCAACGATGAACCGAACGTTAGGTACTCGCACACGATGCGAGCTCGGTGGCGCCCTCCACGGCCCCGACCATGATTACATCTGCGATGTTTGGTGCCTCCAACCACATGAGGGAACTAGTAGCCAGGCTGTGGGCTTAAAATACCGACGAACTCTCCGGAGTCGAATGCCACGGGATCAGACATGATGTGAAGATGCTTTCTCGATAGTCGTGCTCGCGGCACCCCGATTCCGTCCGGCATTACGAAGGATTGGAACGGTTTCTGATTGGACTTCCTCTGTCATCCTTCATGGAGATCGAGCTATCTTCCTGCGGGTAGGACGTTGATCAAGAGAATTAGAACCGGGACATCGAGATCCCAGGAATGAAGAGGAGAACCGAGTATAGTATCCGAAGTCGGGGCATCGGAAAAAGATTCAAGATACCCCTGTTTCGAAGAGGTGTCGGCTCATTTCTAACTCTCGGCGCTGCTTTAGAAGCGGCAATTGACGTCGACGGTTTCTTGCCCGACGGGGTGACGCATGAATTGACCCGAGTCAAAGAAGTGCTGCGGAAATGAAATGATGCTGTGGTTAGCAAAAAACGCTAGAGATCCCCTCCGATGAGCGAGATTCGAGCGGAGGGTCTCGCACCTACCTGGTCTTCAACTTGCTACGAATCGTTTCTTTCATTTGTTTTGATTCGGACGGCTCCGGACTCCGCATCTCGTATTCCTTTGCAGCCTCCTCCAGCGCAACCGCGAAAGGTTTTGGGCTGCGGAAGGAAATGCAAATGAAATATATAATTCCATCAATGGTTTGAATATTTCAAATGCGGAAGAAGACAGAGCTCCGGGAGATGCAGCGAGGCATACGTACTCGAGAGCCAGAACGGTGAAGTCGCCGAGTGCGTCAAGCGGAACTCGACTCGCATCATCTCCGAGGATTTCCAGTATCCGGTCTATCGACTCAATTTTGTCTTTGTAAGTCTTGATCGCCTCTTCTTTGATGTCGGTAAGCGACGGAAGGCCTTGAATGACTTTATCCAACTGAAAAGTAAATTGCGTGAAATAAACTCAAAATTGAGCGATCGGGACAACCGAAACTGCAACATCTCTCACCGCTTCACTCGCAGCGATTCGCTGGCGACCCTTGAGTTTCGTGAACTCCACTAATTCTTCGACGTCGTTCTCTTTCTGACGGCGTCTCCGAGTGGCTTTTCCGGTGGTGGATTTCGACCTATCCGGGGTAGCTTGGACCTCGCGAATCGATGACTCGACAGTGGTCTCGCTGGCAGATGATCTCGCGACGGACATGTCCAATATGGAGATTTCTGGCGCTTTCCGCGGCATTTTCTGCGAATTAAACATCGAGTCAGTAGCTTGCCCGCAATGATCCCTTTTACCGAGGTAAACCGCTCTCCCGAGCGGAAAACATGCATAGAGCAGGAAGCGTCGAGCATCCCTATACGACCCGTGGCATCCTGCTTGGCGAAGCAGTATGTACTGTTCCAAGTCAAAGATCAAATCGACGAATCGTTCCTGTGGCCTCGCGGATGATTTCGGAGGTTCGATGAAACGATTGAACCTTAAGACCTGGGCAACTTCAGACCGCCGGACTGTCGTTAATGCTGTCCAGTATCTAAAGCCCGCTCTCTCAATGGCGAACAGCGTTCTCTTCGGCATTTAAGAGCTCAATCAGCAATCTCGCGAGTTCCTTTGGGATCTTCGATCGCCACCTCCCATTCTTCCGATCCAGGACGCGTGCGCCCGAGCGACCCCGGTGTGAGACAATTACCCCTCGGATCTATCACGAGAAAAACTCCGAGTTGTGCCCGAGTTGAGCCGAGTCGAAGAGCTCGTTCATCATTAAGGACTCAAACGGTCAGTTAGCTCAGAAGAGGGACTGAGTGGGCGAGCTCGGTACTTACGCTTTAATTTGGCTTGTATTAGACGGGGAAGACGGGGAAGACGGGGAAGACGGGGAAGACCGATTTCGGCAATGATAACAATGATTAATCTCTAGATTGCTCTCCTTTTGAGTACTAGAGTACAATTCTTTTTTTTGGCGCCGACGACGCGCAGACGACACAGCCCTCAACAACAAAGCAACAACAACATGACAGTGACAACTCCGACCCTCTCCCTTTCGCTTAAAAGAAGGCGCGAACCTTCCAGGGCGGGAGAGCCGCGGCGCGGATTGGCCCGCAAATCGTCGTAGGACACTCCCTTCCGCATGAGTTCACAAGCATTTCTGATCTCGCGTGACTTGGTCGTCTTCGATGCAATGTCCGATCGTATCATAGGATGGCATAGCTTGACCAAGATGTAATGATCTGACAAGAACGAGTGACCATGAAGACACTTCCCCGTCTCTGCGGGGTGTTCTGCGAGGAAGGACGTGATCCTTAAATACAGTCACTCAATGGGCGCATGAGGGGGAATGAAGCAAAAGGGGGGAGGAGCTTCACAGTGGAATTGTTCCATCGCGGGATTGGTGGGGTCAATGTCGACGATTCCGCGGCCGCAGCTCCCCGCATCGGAGGCTCCACCTCCTCTTCTCCGGTCACCTTCCTGAATGCTATAATCGTGATTCATCAATATCAGTAGTCTTGGAATTCTGCCGAGCGTACGGAGTATGGGAGGAATCGCGACTGAATCCGTGTGATCATAGCACTGCCGAATCATGCAGGTAGGGGCACCTGGCTTACCGCCCGAAAAGACACTTCTAAGCGAAAGATACAGTGTGAAGTACATTCAGTCGAACATGGTCGAGTACATAGGGGACTACATCTACCATGGCGGTCGATGCAATCTGACAGGTGTACGACAGAGTCACAAATGGATTGGGGAAATCACTCAAAAATCTCAGTCACTCATGCGCGTACCTTACGTGTATCAACACCAGAATTGACAGGGGCGTTGTATCAGTCTCGAATTCCAGATTAGCGACCAGGCTTCTAGAGAAGATCCCCGGGGATGATACACGTCCGATTCGTCACAATCGAGAACACCGATCATTGGAGTCGCATTCAGACGCGGCCATTCCGGACAGCAACGCTTATGAAAGGGTCCCGCTCATCGTCAGAGCAAGTTGCCTGATTTTTGCGTATACCGCTGCTCAGGGCTTCTAGAGACGGGAAATCGCGCGCCGCCATCCGGAGTTTTTCCGAGCTGGACATTGCTTCTCGTCTCGGGCATTGCTTTTGGCATAGCCCCCGAAGACGAATCAAGAGAGCGAATGCACCGAGGTGGATCAAGGCCGAGTAACTGCTCCCCCGTTAAGGAATTCCATGAGTGTATTCCTCCGGCAGCGTGATTCTGAGGCGGTTTTCCATGGGGAAAAAATTCACTTCGCAGTGAGCACGTTTACGCGACAATTACTGGAGGCGCTAACCACTCGACCGCCCGACGTCGGGTATCAACCGTTTCCTGCCGGTTGTTTGTGCATGGAATGGACTCGGATGAGACCCTGATTCTCCAAAACTCTCGCAAAAAGGATCCACTCGGTCCAGTTGTTTAATTTTTATAGCATCTGTTGCTCCGGGAACGGTTCTGTATACGCTACGCTCCGTTCATGCTTCCATGAGCTTCACTCGGAAAACTCCACTGTCCTTGGTAAAGAGATATTCGGCGAATAACCTGTTGGTCACGTTGTCAGACTGAGGGTCACCCGAGCTCGGAAATAGACTGCGTAAGAGCTTTTCAAGCCCAGCTTGGAAAGCACTCCCGAGCTGAGTCCCATCGAGGGGAATACTGACGTCGCGTCGGAGAAGGTTGCAGTTGATCATCCTTCTGTCAGAGCACGAGGGAATGAGCTCTTCGAGTGGAGCCTCCCGTGCATGCGAAAAACTCACTGCCCAGCAAGTCAAGTCCCATTTCCGAAAGGAGTCCTCCCGAGCCGCTGAATGTCGTCCGGCGTGTTCGAACAGGGATCAGCTTATCAAGCGGTCTTGTTTGAGCATGCCCATGTCCTTCATACATTGATTCCACTCCGGGTGCTAACGCCTGCTGCTTGTCGAGAGAACACTTTATCCTAGGGTCGAGCCAGTCACGTCGGGGGCGTGGCGAAAACCCGACGCAGCTCTGAGCGTATAGCACACCGAGTGCACCACGGCCAAACTTATTTGAGCCATGCTACTGTACCTACTGCTCGTCGCCGCTTACCCAAGCCAAGTAATTTCTCGTCGAAGCTCACCGAGCTCGTTTCGCTTCAGAGGTGCCTGAAGGTTTGCAGACGACAAGTGATCTTGTCAGCGTGTTTTCCGAAAGCTGATTCCCTTCCGGATTCCTTTCCGAAGAGGATCGGAACGATCGAAGAGAGCCGGAGGTGAAGCTTCAGATGCTGGGAGTGCTCTGTTCACTGTCAAATTGATCTTCGATCTCTATACTCGATTTCCGTGAGCGTAGAAACCTATCCGTGGTGGTAATCCATTCTTCAGCTGTGTCCAGATTGTCCGGTGAGTTGATCGTGGATTCAGACGCGAAAACCGTCAGGTAGGATACACAATCGTCCCCATGTCGGACACCTAGTTTCATCGGAAGTTTCAGAAGAATCAGAAGTACGCCGTCGATGGAGCTGTACGGCTTCTGTTCCCTTCAGTTCTTGGCTCTGAGCGCACACTCGACCAGTTCAGAAAAACATTC
The DNA here is from genome assembly GCF_000255335.2 of Galendromus occidentalis. Taxonomy (NCBI): domain Eukaryota; kingdom Metazoa; phylum Arthropoda; class Arachnida; order Mesostigmata; family Phytoseiidae; genus Galendromus; species Galendromus occidentalis. Next base: position 737,988 of record NW_003804370.1, read on the forward strand.
AGAACGTTCCTCATGGTGCATTGGGGTCATCATGATGGTACCTGACGCGAAGCCAAATCACTCGGGAATTCACAATGACCAGCGCGACAAGCACTCTTGCGGAACCTCGGTCGTGGCTTTCCGGCACCACAATCGGAGTTTCTGTCCCCGGTGGCTTCTTATCGCTCCTAAGCGTCGAAGCTTGAATTGTCCGATCGATCCCAACGCTGACGCCTGCCTCTTATTGTTCCTGAAGATCATTCTGTGGTGGATCACACCGCCAGGAAGATGCCGCCAGTCTCAGAAGGATCCCCGATCGAGGGTAATTCTTTAGCAAGTTTACTCCTTGTTCTCTGGTGCCGAAGCGAATTCCCGCTCTTCCGAATCTTCATCACCGACTCCCTTATCCTGGAAGGGTGAAAGCAGGCTGAGAGTATGCTCATCGAGTCTCCTATGGATACGGCACTTTTTTCTACGTCGGGAGCTAGGCCGCTCGGACGGGGATTTCCCGATTCATGGCAATATTCTCCGGATGTAGGGCTGCCGCTATGATCACCAGGAAAGGACATGACGTGCAGTAGATTCTGTTCCGGGATTAAAATCATATTCCTTATCCATTCCTCGTGAATCGAAAATTACATACATATATATTCCTCAATAATTGGGAACCACGGTTCTGGGACTTTGTTATGAGCGATCAGCCCTATTTTCGAGAGACTCGACGATGAGTTCGGAAAATAAACTTGCATATTGGTAAGCCCGTCACGCGGACGGATTCTGAACACGTCAACGCCTCATTGAGCCGTTCCAGTCCTTCAAACAGCAGACCAAAGTGGGTGACCAAAAGTTAACTGAGCTCGAGCGTGCCGGTGTCGGGCGCTAATTTCCAAAAGTCATTGCCCTCCAATACAGATGAGTGAGATTATGATGGCACGGCAGCGTTCTTAGCGCTCCATCATTGTGAGTCGAACATTCATGCGAGAGCGCAAATGAGGGCCATCGAACCGATTGACCGGAGCGAATTACGCAAGCGAGATTCCGTAGAGCTCAGCTCAGGCCCTTGCACCTTGCGGTCTGACTTCCATTAATCCTCTAATGATCGGATCCACGAATCCACGTATCTTGGCATCACGCTTTGCAACAACCGGAGCTACCTAAGTGAGCAAGAGAAAGTGTGGAAAGAGAAATCCACGAAAGCGCTCAGACAAATGTACGCCAAGTCGCTATGGAAGTTCAACAGGTTTGAGGTGACTAAGATACAATGGAAAGCGACATGTGTGCCCGCGCTAACCTACTGCAACTCGGTCCTGACAGCATCTGCGGATACGCGCAAGAGGTTGGAAACATCGCAGAGGGAAGCAGGCAAATGGGCTCTAGGGCAACCCACCTTCAACATAGCCTATGAGTTTATTGAGGGAGAACTGGGATGGGCTTCCTATGAGAGCAGAGAAGCCAAAGTAAATTCTTTACTTTGCTAGACTCGAGCGAATGCCGAGCTACCGGTGGCCAAAAGCCATCCTGGAGGCAATGAAGACATGCAACATCTTCAGTGAGGCGTACAAAAGAATGAAACACCTCAGCAGACTGTATGAGTGCGAGTTCGATGAACCGCAACATGTGGAATCTGAAGAACGTCACTGGAGAGCCTTCCGCAACGATGTGAGCGACCGCATCAGAACATTCACTGACAGGGAATGGAGGGAGAACATGGAAACCAAATCGAGCCTGAAAAGATACAGGCAACACAAAATGAACAGGGGCACAATCGATCATGTATATGACAACACAAGAGGGAGTACCCTCCTGGCAGGGGCCCGAGCCGGTTTCCTCAACACAAACTCCTTCAGAGCCAGGTTCGAAGAAATAGATGGAAAGTGTGAGCGGTGCGACTGCCACAACGAAACCCTGGAACATGTCATCATGGAGTGCGACGAAGAGAATAGCTCTGAGCCAGAGATCCGCAGAAGACTAGGCCTACACGAAGACTCAACACGGGAAACTGTAGAGCGAACAAAAAGAAGTCTAGAAAGATGGGAGCGGGAGACGAAGAGATATGTCCCCTGCAAACGTCGGATCAACCAACCTATAACCAGCTGAGAAGACTCGCCCCCGCGCATGGGGTCTCCTGGTTACAATGTAAACCTTGTAACACCAGGGATGGTTAATAAATCAATCAATCAATCAATCAATCGGTGTGCGTGAAGCAGTCTATATATAAATTATAATTTCCGTATTCGATCAGCAAGAAGAATCCTGTACTCCGTTGTAGCGCGGTATCCAACGAAGTCTCAAGTCTGACAAGATTCCGCCGCGACCGGGTCCGGACAAGCCAACAGTAGGCTGGGAATGGCCTGTGAAGGCTGAAAGACATTTTTTCGACGAAGATTTTCCAACCCGTAACGCCGCGAAATTCCGTACTCATGGCGGAAGCCAATCTGCCGGGGTGACTCGTTGAGCTGTCCACACGCGAATTGCTCCGATCGTTACAGCGATTACTCGGTGGATCTAGCCGCAGTCGAGACATCCAGCCATACATTGATCCGAGTAGTCATCTATTTATTTTCGACCATGTTTAGGCTTGAAATGAGAGCCGCATCGAGCTGGGTACTCGTTAAGACGCGTCCTTGGCCATAGCCTTGCCCTCTCCCAGAGTCCTAGAATTCCTCCTCCAACCGCGAGGACCGTATTCTCGTAGAGTTGGTCCATGAGCGCTCTGTGACTTTATCCGCCAAGAACTATTCCGTTTCGATTGCTTGACTCCAAGTGGCGTGCGCCTCGTACTTTAGCCGAGAATCGTCTGACATCAACGATGGATACGAAGGAAGAAACGATGACCATCATGGAAATTATTTTATACTTCATGTTCGGCGTCCCGATTTGAAAAAGTTTCGAGTCGGGAATGACTTCATGCGCGAAGCTCTTCGATCGACTCAGGAAGTATCGTCCACTGGGGATCCACCAAAGACCGAAGTGCTGTCTCTTGAAACATTATGCCGCCCTAATTCGAGAGCGAAAGAAGAAGTTCAGCGTATATGGTTCTCGGTCTGTGACAACGCGCACACGAGCGAATCTCTGGTGGGCTCCCCAACACTCTCTCGAGCTCGCGGGACAAGGCCGCTCGAACAAACAAAGTAATTCCTCTTCTCCAAGCGAAACTGAGAATGACTTCACTACAGTCACCGGGATGACCCTGTGAGATGTTCGATCTTCGACAAAGCTTCTGGAGACCGGCGAGACCATCTGGAGAGCTCAAACGCATCTCATTCAACACTTCACCGAATCCGATCGTTGTGACCATTACGAGGAATTTCATTTTCGTCGACGATGACGTCTGACTCGTGGACGAGCCGGCGGCGTGGAAACCGTCTTCCACGCTACGATCAGTGCCGCATAGGTGCGGGAAAATGTGGAAAAGTTTCCGGAGCCACCGCTCCCGCCAAAAAACACGCGCTTTCGGGAGAAGCACAAATAGACGCGGATTCCGCAGCTGACCTATCTCGCAGCTGACGCGTAACCCGCGGTGCTGGAACCCATAATTCGGATGGGGAATACACGAGAGCTCGCGCGGAACATTCCGGGGATGAACTCATAAGAGTTTCCTCGATTCCTAGCCGCGGGTAGGTCCTCCCCTCTACTTGGCGAGGAGTGAGAGCTGGAGAGAGAAGCTCGTCCTCATCCTTCGATATCCACCAGGAAGTTACGTCGGTATCGCATGTTTCGCGGGTCTCCAGCCGACTCTGGGAACGATTCCAACCTGAGGGGCTATTGCCGGGAGATGTCAAATCTCGTCCCGCGGAAAGAACGGACGGAGAAGCACTCGTGTCGACCCGATCCCTTCTCGAGGAACGTTCTCGAAGTCTGTGGCGACGTTGAGCCGGTTCTCTAAGCCGGATCCAATCGACCCATCGAAGACATCAGACTTCTCAACTCGGCCCAGACTGAGCGGTATCTAGAAGCGAGACGATGATCATTACCAGTGTGTCCTCAGCAAAATCGAGAGACGGTGCTCAGCGATCAGTGTTGTTTTGAACCATGTCTCGTGCCGCATCCGCGACGTCGCAGGAAGGGCTCACCGAGATCCCTGAAGGGAAATCTCCGAGCCCCTCGGACTCTGTGGAGCTCGAAATCGCTGAGGATACTTACTCCGGTGAGACGTTCGTTGCCGAGGACGCGGATGCCTCTTCCGGGATTTCGACACCAGCAATGATAGATTTTCCAACGGACGACGACTCGATCATCAGTCGAGGAGTGCGGACAGCCCCAAGCATTGTTATCCTTGGGGGGCAGGGTCAGGAGATATCCGCGGTAGGCACGAGGGAACCGATCAATTCCAGTTTCAGCATATCGTGCCTAGACGACATTGAGACTCGCAGTTTCTAGATAATTTGCCGTTCCAAATGGGATTGCTCGAGAGCCACTCCAACAAATCGTCCCGCCTTCTCCTCATGCTAAGAACCTCCCTGTCTGTAGTGATAATCCTCAGCTTCAGCGTGCCGTAACGGAAATTGTCGTTTCCAGCGAGGGACAATCACTTCCGCGCCGATCGGAATGAAGAGTCCGTTTTGGAGTTCTGACAAGAAGCCATGGAAGGCAAGCAACGGATTCGTCAACCTCGAGGCAGAGCCCATCGTCATGGCTACACCCCCTAAACAGGTGATGCTTAGCTCGAGTTTATTTTCATAAGTGACCGATGCCATGTAGAAAGTCGAGAACTTCACTGGAAATCCCCTCGGTTGAGGAAGGAGCAGGTTACGTGCTGATCGTTTGACAGGAGCAAAGTTCGAGGACAAGAGTAAACTGATCCGATCGATCGGGTCTCCCATCCATTATCCGCTCCTCATTGCTCTGTCCGGTGTGGCTTGTCAAAGTTCTTGCTAAATTCTCCACCGAGACGGTGACTTCCTTCTCGAGTCCGCATGTTCAGGATCTTTCGAGCTCTTGTGTGTCCATCATAGACCTAGTGGGAAAAGGTGTTCAGTTGCGATTGCGACGACGTGGAGATGGAAATCTCCGACAACTTGCATGAGGATTGTCTCTCGGGCTTGAGCCCTCCGAATGGAAGTCGAGCTGAACAAGTGGTAACTGTAATTCCGACAGGAGTCCGTACCGGCGACGCCAGCCATCTCCAACAATTACGCAGCTCTGGCTCAGGCCGAGAAAGCTGCGGCGACAGTCGCTCAGAACGGAGATGCTGGAGACGCTCAAAGAAAAGCCATTGAGCAAGCTCGCCAGAAGCGGAATAGATACCACGACAGAAAGGTGAGCTCCGAGTTTCTCCCATAAGTTGCGACTGACTGATAGAACCTTGCGAGGATGACATAAACGCGCTAAAAGCAAACAAGCGATTTGCAATAATTGCGGAGAGGTTTTCGGTTTTTACGTGATTTTTCCACATTTTTTCCATCCATCGGGTCTTCTCCCTTTCTTGTTCCCGAAAGATATCGCTCGAGATTTTCTAACAGTGTGATTTCCCACCCCTACGCCTGGGCGCAGTTTTTGGTGAGACCAACCACCGATGAAGATGTCTTCGGGGGCCAGGGTTTTGGCTCAAAGGTATTTTTGGTGCCAACTGAGCTTCTCGGCATCTTGGTCGATGGAATCGTGACATTCAACCGCATTTTGTGCATTTTGGATTTTCTCGTCCGTGCGCGTAAGAAACGTGAACGTGAAGGGTGATTGCATCTCTCATAAGAGGGAGTGCAGAGAAAACCGGGATGGCCGTTTTCCGCGACAGAAATATCCGGAGTCTTGCTTTCTGCTGCGCTTCCCCTCTTAGGAATGTAAATGAAGCGTCTCAGAGCTCGGGAGTCCCGAGCTGCCCACCGGGTTTAATAATCACCGTGGCGGGTCCTCAGGCCATCCCGATCGGCAGGATTGGCCTAAAGTGCGGGGAACCTTTACATTCCTAAGGGTAGCCTTCAGAGGATACTGCGCCGAAGATTAAACCTGTGCATGCTTTCTGGGTGCCGTGCACGCTTCGTTGCTATAGCATAGCGCTCTCCCCTTTCGCCGCCCGTTCTTCTTGTGGGACCTCGCGAATTGCGTAGATCCGGATCCTGCCTCGAGGCCGATTCGAATCTTCGTGCAACGAACTGCAGCAGCCGCGGCAGCATTCAGAACGTGTACGAAGTACCAAAAAAAACGTGCAGGAGCAGCGAGCCGGAGAATCCACAAGATAAAGCCTCTAGGTAGCGGTGTCTGAGGGTGGAGCTCTGCTGGCGGAATGAAAGAGAAATTTTGAAAAGGTGCGACGACTCAGCATTCTTATCGCCGGCAACTATTGTCCAGACGTCATTCACGTCTCGATGATCACGAGAATCGGTCCGGCGCAGCGATTGGAGTCCTTGACAATGGAATCAGCACGACCATGAAATAGTCACAGCTGCCGACAAGCTGTCATCCTCCGAGCCACCCCCTGTGCTATCAATGAAAGACTCGGCTTCGACAAGCCCACTCATTCCGACCACTTGGCAGGACCGCTACTTTCGGTGCTGGCGGCGAGTACGGAGTTCTTCGTTCGAGAACTTGTCATTCGGTTCGTTTTCCCCGATGAGGGAACACTTGGTCGTCGAATCTCTCTGTCTGGATGTTCAGTGGTCTTCTTGCCGCCACTCTCATAACTGAAATGGTTCAAGATCATTGGTGCAGTGTAAGGGTCTCGGACGAGAACGGTCGCACCGTCGAGGAACACAGACCGTGTCGGAGTGCGCAACTCGACGGCAGAACGAGTCCGGATTCGTCAAGGAACTCGAGTGCTGGCTATCGTCGGAGCTGCTTTAAGGTTTGCGCTCAGCATATCGTATGCCTGTGGGTGGACCCACTTTTCCCCGAGTCTGGAATGCCGCGAGGCTCGCCGTCTGTGTATAGGAAAGGAGAAATTCCGTCATCGGGCTCATTCCTCTACTTCGTCGCCTTTCCCTTTTTCTCGAGATAATCGATCTGGAATCGAGATGAACCACAAGGCGGACCCGAGTCGGAGTCGAACACGTTTCCTCAAGTGTAGAGACCCGAGTCGCTGCGACAGAGTGCTTCATTGACTTAGTATAGATGGATAGATTATTCCGGGGGAGGCAATGAACGCCGGTTCCGTAAAAGTAGGGGCACGCCCGTAAAGGTAGAGATTCCGTGAGTACTCAGCTTCCGCATCCTGCCGTTCCTTCCTCATTGGTTCGACTCACATGATCGCGTCGCGAACTCAAGGCTGTAGGAATTAAGGAAGTGGGTATTCAGGCTCAGGTTACTGATGCCTCATTTGTAAACGACAGTCGAGTAAGGAAGCTCGTGGAGTCTCTCCGAGCTGGATCGGATTCGGGAGCAAACTGGCGTCCTCTGAATTCCTACTTGACGTCGTCGTGCAGTGTAAGCAGAGAGCGTTTCTGTTTTTCTCAAAAAAACGTCGTGAAATAATACTTGAGAGATCGTTCATGATGGAGACCACTTGGATTGAACGTGAGCAAGAAGAGGAGCCGCAGAAGCCTGACGTGAGAAGGCCGGAGGGTCAGGAGATCTCGAATGAGAATCGTAACGCGAAGCGGAAGCGTATTTTGATCCGAGGCCGCGATCTTGTCATGAGTTACAGCAGAGGACATCTCGTGAGTCTCCGCTTTCTGAAGTGTCCCTGTACGATCCGAATCCCTCATTTGCGGCGCATCGCTGTGAATAGCAACGATAGTCCGTCCTCTCGATGTTCCCTTGTATACCGACACGTCGCATGTTTCGATCATCCCTTGCAGGCTCGGGTCTCGCCGGACAAAGCACTGAGCTTCTCTTCCCCTAGCTTGTGACGTTTTCCGGGCGGAATGCTCTAGTACGTTTTTGATGAGAGCCAAGATCCCCCCGAGACCTTCATGCCAGCGTTCTCCCTCCAAAATTTGTGGTCATCTTACAGGTTTCTCTACGCAACGCGGATACGGTCTCCGTACACAGCATGCGGAGACCTCTTGTTCCTCAGAGGCCCACGGCCTTCATCACTTCATCGTCAGCCCTCGGCCCCTTGGGTCGATGGCAGCTCACTGGAGAGAATTACATCGATTCCGATCAGAGGAAGCGACATAGGTGAGTTCAATAGTCTTCTTGTATATATGTATTACGATCCATTTTCGATTCGGGAGCGATTCACGAATCCGAGCAAAATGGAGAAGGGAGACGCGGTGAGGCTTCACATCCGAAACAAGTTCGGAACCTTCAACCAAGCGGATAATTCATCACCGAAAGCCACAAGTTCATTATAATCGGGGACCGTGGAGCACGCGCTCTTGATGATTGAATGGTGACCTTCGGACCTTCGAAAAGTTTGCGGCTATAACCAAAGCTCGCTCTAAAAATCGATTCTCTATCAGACGCGCTCTTCTCCCGAAAATAGTATCGAGAGTTACAGCTCGGTATCAAGGCCATCTTGTTTATTATTACCATCGCAGGGACATCGGACGTGTTTTCTGTTCCGCGCACGCTTTGCGCTCGACGCGATTGCGCCCTCGGTCAAATCACGGAATTTCCCACGGCACGTGTGATGACCGACTGAGCGGCTTTTTGGACCTCCGCGCCCCTCAGCTCGTGAATCTGTCGTATGATGCCGGAGCAGAGACTCTCGACTCCGAGTCATTTCACGATGCTATGGAAATCGATGAGAGTGAACTCTGCGGAGCCTTGAGCCCATGATGACAGGGACCCTATCAAGGTCAAAGCCCCCATGTGGGAACTCGATCAGTGTTCGGCGAATATTCTGAAATCTCTCGAAGCACCCTGTAATAATCGTATCAGATCAGAAGCCGAGACCTTAAACGAGAAATTCCATACTCGATTCGACGGGAATCAGAGCCAGTGATGACAAACGACTGGTCTTGAATAGCGGTGTACGTGGTGCTTGGGAATCTACCGTAACTGTGATTTACGGCCGCCCGATGTTTCGGGTCATAGCTGCATGTTGGGCAGCAACTCGTCGTTCTTACCGTGAAGTTCCCCGAGCCGTCGTCCGGACTTCTCCCGCACGAGTTTACTCGGAGCGATTAACTGCCGATCTATCTGGATATTGACACCACTTACTCGGCTGAGGGGAACTAACGTTCGGAACCAACGAACTAAAGTCACCTCGTCAGCTGTCATGGGCGGTCGAATTCAGCGAGGCCAGAATGGCACAGAGGAGATGTCTATTTTGGTGAACTTCGTCCCGGGAGGCTACGCAGGGATCGAACAGATCCATCCCGCCGGGATCCGGAGGAGTTCGTGACGGCGTGAACGTATTGAAATGTGTATCTCGAGCTATGAATGGGTGCGACCGCTCTCGCTCTCGAGAGAATGAGCTTCTCTCAGAGTCTTTGCAATTTACGAAATTTATGACGTCAATGGGACAGATCCCTCAGTTGTCTAGACCTCCTCGAAAGGAGCGACCAAGTGTACTATCATCAGAATTCTCTGTAGCTCGGTAGGACTCCCGGAATATTTCGGCGACGAAACGAGGCATCAAAAGGTATCTATATTTCAGAGCTGCGATTGAAGGCCGTCGGGACGATCACATTGAAGTGACAAAAGAGAACCGTAGGGTGATGTACACTGGACCCCACGGTACATGGGAAACGTCGCATTCAGGCGAAAGTTCATCGACTTCATCGACGCCCAATTCATTGACTTCGTCGATGGCGGACGTGGAGAAACCTCTGAGGAAGCCGAGGGAGGAGAGAAGTACAGTATTTGACAGAACGGTGCGGATCCCACGCAAGAAGCTCGTTTTGGACGGACCACTGCACTCTACTTCGTATGCCCACTGGAACTCACAGGTGTTCCCCCGGCTTGAGTCAGACTGACTCAGCCGCCCCTTTGTATTACTGTACGCGAAAGTGCGATCTCTGGATGATTCGAGAGCAATAGGTCTCGAATCCGATCAGATAGCATACACGCCTCGATATCATTTCAACTCCTGTAAATACAACTGTCATGCAGTCAGGTCACTCCCCATCATTGAGTTGTTCCATACGAAGATTCGATCCCCTCTCTTTCGTGAAAAATTTTCGAGCGTGAAAAATTTGTCAGCCGCTCTGACCCGGCCGAAACGATTCCTCGGGGCTTAGCTTTCGCGACTTGCAGTCTGTTTCTTCCGCGGTGACGCTCCGTCACTACGCTATCGAATTCATTCCGATCCCACCCGATGTTACCGCTTCTTCGAAGCTATCGATTCACTGGATTATCATCATCATGGCTTACGCGGCGGGTTCCGGGCTCTGACCGGATGATCACAACGCTTTCTCTCCGGAGAAAGCTCGTTGATGGTCTCGCGAATCGTTCAAGTTATTGTGTAGACTCGAAAGACTCTTCTCTCTTCCTCACGGAAGATGAAGTAGATGTCCGGTGAGCTGGATGAGTCTGATTGACAGAGCTCGAACCGGGTGATACCTGGGTATCGCCTGGATGTTATCTCAGAATGGTTCGCGCGAACGAAAGTACGCTTCGAGACAGTCAGGAACTTGTATAATAGCTGAGCATCCTTGTGAATAAAAGCTCTCGCTCTTATCGCGGTATCCATTCCTTTTCTCAGTGAGTCGTCGGATTTGAACATATTTTTTCGCAAACTATTGGAGATGATTGGGATGCCCCGAAAGCAAGATCTTTGGCTCCAGCCCGCCGTCTCTAGTCTCTCCGGCTTCATGCTGATATTTTTCGCGTGAGTCGCAAGTTTCGAGTACTGCAAATAAAGGATCCAGTGTTTTCCTGTCGCTTTTGTGGGTCATGACTCATGAGGGTCAGCCACGGAGGGCTTCGTACGACCATTGAGAATCTACCCACTTTTGACTAGCAAGCATGACACGGGAAAACGCAGCATTCGGCTTGGGAAGTCCCATGGCCTGCAGTCTATTCTGATTCGAAAGCATCTCGCGACAGAGAGGATCACTACTGGGGTTGTAATTTCTCGCGGCGACTGCGGGATATACCCTCGATGGTCAATCGAATTTTTCCAAACAACCCACGGGGATTTCTTCTCTGATTGTGGTACATTTAGGCTCTTCGAATCGAAGCTGTCTACGGAAAATCTCCTCTACTCTTCGCTACTCACTGATGGGGAATATTTTCGGGCTCAAGCGGAAATCTGACCTGGTTCTGAGGCTTGGTTCACCTAAACAGCTTATCTTCAAAGTCCGTGTTGATGACGCTCTATCTTCCTCTCCACCATCAATCTGACTGACATGTCCAGCAAGGAGGCTCCCTATACAGTAAAAGCTCGTTATAACGACCCCCATTACAGCGAATTTCTCAGTACAACGAACAAGGAATTTCTCCTGCATTGGCCAGCTCGCCATAGGGATAGTGTTGAGCGGCATTCGACCGAGCGAAAACTCGGTACAACGAATCAGTTTCGTCGGTCCCTTCGTGTCCGTAGTAACGAGCTTTCACTGTATCCCTCGATCTAAGTAATCCGTACCAGATATAGGCCAGTACCGGGCATCATGCCGAGAGGGTACTCAGCAGATACGGGACTCCAGTGAGAAAGGAACCCGGCCTAGTAAGAGACGAAAGATCCCTTATAGGCGAGATTCCAGTGTATATCCCCCGGCAATCCACTTGCTTGTGCAACAATCGGCCTATGATCCCTTGGTCATCAAAAAGCGTGATACTCACGAAGAAGAGGAACCTGCCCCGGTCTCAAGGACGAGGATTGCCCCTAAGGGCTCGCCGCTCTATGATGGATACGGAAATCGCTCATCGGTGCCACCCCGAACATCGGGGAGCACATCTACAGCAACGTCTCTCTAGCTAGATGCCTCGCAAATGACGTACGTTTTCGAATGTCTCAGTTTCGGAACCTCAGGATTCTTACGCGGGCTATATTACTCGCCAATCTGTCTTTCTTGAAATTCTCTACTCTTAGGCCTTCTCGTATCCCTCGAAGGACGTTCCGCTCCTACTCCTTTCGCCGTGAATATTCCCCCCTACCTCATGAAAAATCGCTCATACAGCAGTCATGAGAATTGGTCTAGCTTTTATAGAGAAGAATTGAAAGGCTTGAGACCGAGTCCAGCATTCTGCCCCTGATAGTGATGACATTCAAAATTAAGCTGGGAAGGGTTCTCTCCTTTTACGATACAAAAGCACAGAACTAATGAAGAGTCCCTCTTACACAGAGATATCAATTTAATTACTCAACTTTGTCATTTGCAAGTCTTTATCGATATATAAAAGAAAATACAGATCGACTTTTCTGTTCCATGTGAAGTCATTCTTTTGGTTTCCGCAAGATCGCTCAATTCCGTCATTCGCATAAAACTACTGTTTTTACTTGACTTGCATCGATCGTTTTAATACACCGAGTATTTACATATCAAGTGTTACATCACCTTTCGCTTCACGTTCGCAAACACGCATCCACTCGTTACGTGTACGTAATACAATTCCCTTCCATGCCAGTCTCTGTACAGAGGGATTCTCATTGCACGTTCTCCGACACTGACACGCACCGTCTCTATATTTCCCGTAGTCCCGCTCATCTCTGTAACATCTTCCTACGGTTACCCTGCTCTTAGGAGCGATGTCGTTTGTGTTCAGACTTTCCGACAAAACTCCGTCAAGTTCATCAAACATTCAGGCTTCGGTCTGTCACTAATCTAGCTATTTACAGGGGCTCCAAACGATACATATTTCCTTTCTTTTTTACAACTAAGTCTGGGCAGGTTTACCTTCACATTTTTGTCTTGAAAGGTCAGAAAGTTGTGAAGTAGAATTTTCTGCGTCATCCGGCGGAGCCGGAGATGATCCGCGGAATCAATACTCAATACTTGGGTTAATACGATCGGCACAGAAAGGTGACATGGTGGCCTCTCGAGAACGTCGCATAACTAGAGCCGGCTATGGGAAAACCCTCGGTTGTGTGGTCGTCCTCAACAATATCGCTTCAGGGTTCCAGCCCTGTATTTCGCCTCGATCATTCTGAGTCGATTCACCAAACTGTGGGCCGATGAGTCGCCGAGAGTGCCGCCCTCTCGATCTTCTAGAGCTGTCAACAATTGGGTATTGTACTTTGCCGCGTATATGTACAGCTCTTTCAGCGCATTCGTGGTGTCGACCTGGGAGGCGTATTGCTGAAAACGGAGAACTCGATTAATGTAGCTCGGAAAACTCAGATTTGAGGCTCATCATCCACATGGCTCGGATAAGTCTCTGGCTCGGGACTCCGAATCAGGACCGAGGCTCATAATTACCCCAGAGAGTTGTCTCATGTAGTGCGCGAGCTGATGATCGCCTACAGGCGGGAGGCTGGCGATGTCGCGATAGAAATTGTCTATCAGTTTGCGATACTGAGGAATGTCTTTGGCGAACAGCAACTTCGATGACGGGGAGTTCTTTCCGAGTCGGTGGTCCGACTGCGCGCAAGCATCCATGAACGATTGTGCTATCACAGACAGAGACGCGTCCAAAACGGGGCTCTTATCGATATCGAAGACGAAATCGGGGTTCTTCAAAAGGTTCACCCAGAACCGCAACGGCAGCGAGTTGCTTTTCCACGCTTGTGCTACCTCCTCGGAATTTTCCAGACCATGCTTATAAGCGTACGTATCGAATAGATCGAACAGCCACTTCACTGCCAGGGGCAATCCTTCAGAGGCGGCTAGGATCGAAGCGAAGAAGTCGTCGACGAAGTTCTGAATTGTGCCTTTCGTAGACAGCAGTCTGGTGAGATAAATTTCGGCGATGTTCTTGTGCCTGAGGGGATTATCGTTAGGGCGCACTAGATGCCAACAAGAGCTCGGATCTGCGTGGAGATTATTGATCCGGCTCAAGGTCTCGTAGTTGGAGTTTCTCCGCATGATCGACACGACCGCCGTGTCTGTGATGCCGTAGTGGGCCAGAGTGTTAAACCGCTTGAGGCCATCCTGACACACCGAGCTTCCATCGACGTCGGCTAAGAGGAGCGGAGCAGGACCACGACCGTGACGCCACTCTGCAACAAAGCATCTCCTTATTCCCCGAGTTACGCGATCGCATTCTCCCAAAAGGATGAAATATTCAAAAGGAATACCAGTAAGAGGGATGGCTGCCAGAACATTCGACCATGAAAGGAACCTCAGTGCGTAGGACGGCTTACCAATGTCAACAGAATAAATGTTGGGTCTCTCGGAGAAAGGCACGCTTTTGAAAAGGACGTCGAGGATCTTCTGCTTCACTTGGGAAATCGTGTCGCAGTCGTTGGCGCGCACGATAACCTTATCGTCAGCGTCCATCTCCTCATGGAGCACGTGTAGGATGACGATGTTATAATTAATCTGCTCGCGGAGCAGTCGTTCCTCGGACAAAGAGTATCGCGCGTCGTGGGTCACCGCATCGACAGGACCCTTCTCAATTTGCTGCTTCAGAGCTTTCAACAGAAGGAACATCGGTCGGGCTGAAGTTTCTACGATGTGTTGGTACATGCATACCGATAACCAGTTTGAGAGCATTTTCTCCACAACTGACTCCGTTCTGAAAAGGAACTTTCCTCTTGAACGGATTTGTACTGTCGTGGAGACGAACTGTTGGAAGGAATGCTTCATCGTGCGTCGGGAGCAAATCCGATTGCACTCACCTCCGGAGCATCAGCTGTGGATGTTTTGTTTGGGCGTATTTGTCAATCAGTTTCACTAGGAGTTCTTTCAGCACCCTGAAATCAAGCGAGGCATGAGAAACGGGAGCCGTGAAATCGGAACGGGACAACGAGCAGCACGTGATCAGCCCAAAGGCGGCATTCGGGAACATGGGGAACGTAGGAAACTCACTCTGTGGCGTAGTCCATTTTATCGATGAGAATCACCATCACGAGGGAAGCAACATTAACCCTGGAAGCACGCGCCTCTTCCATTAGACTTTACTCGTTGATTTGCGGTTCGCCATATGCCAATGATTCAATTATGACGCTCATGTATCGAATGAAGCTTCTGACTTACTTATCCCGAATAGAGAATGTATTCTGACGTTCTAAGGTTTCCACGAATGTTAGCAGAAATGCCTTGTTGTTGACGAGAATCTCAAAGTTCGCCATAGCCACTTCGTAATTGTTCGATGCTCCGTTGTTCATCGGCTGTGGAAGGGGGTATATAATTAGAACGAGAAAATCTCCCCCGACGCCATGCTCCGGCGCGGCGAAGTGTCCTGGTCTATTATGGCTCTCGAAGCGAACGAGCGCTCCGTAATCCATGCATTGACAACTTTTGGTGTCGGACTTTGTGTTCTGTATTGGGGCGAGGGGAAGAAGAATTTCCCGATGGGAGAGTATTTTCAACTGCGACAGGAAAGCTGTCCCTATCGCATGTTGATTTTTTGGACCGATTCGAGCGCTCAATTTTTCGCTGGCAGAGTGACTTCTGGATAAATCAAAAATATCGGACTCTTCGTCACGGGTATCATGGTCTCTCGCTCATGGGCTCGGGGATCGACGCCTCTCGGATAGAGTCTCCATGATCGATTTTGGAATTCCCGCATGCTCTAAGGAACCGCTGGATGTACAACTTGGAATGAATCCGCGCTTACTTTGATGAGCTGGAAAACGTTGGTATTCGGCACCCCGGGGAAGAATATTTTCTCCAGATAACGAGTATTGTGCAGGATCGGTATCCCGCTGAGTTGTATGTCTTTATCAAGATCAGTGAGGTCTGTTTGGAGCTCTGCGAAAGCTTGTTTACACTCGGAGCGCACGGAGTTCTCCAGAGTCGCCATCTGCAACTGAATTCGCTTGTACTCGCGCTCCGCCTGGGAATTCTTGTGGCGGAGCAACGCGAGCACGAGAACACTTATCAGGATCAGGATAGCACCGCCTGCAATCAGAAAATATCTTATTCAGCATGCACGGATACGAAATCGGTATTGGATTCTGCATCGCAATTCTGGAATGGACCGGACGAGTTTTCTCTCCGCTGACGGCCACGTTCACGCCCGGTAAGGAGAGCCCTTCCTCACCTGTCGCAATAACACCCATGATTTCCGGAGGCAGGTTGTATAGCTTGGCCATTTCGTAACGTAGGAATCCGATGGTGTAGATGAGGTTCGATCCGATTTGTACCACCACTTTGGGGAGGTGCGTCCGCCTCCCTTGATGATCGGTCGGAGCAGGGGCGTCGATCGAGGGCATGCAAACGATTTGTGTTTGCGACAAGGAAGTTACCTGCGTGAGACGAAGGAGCGGGTACTGTGAGGCGCTGAACTCGATGGCGAGCTCGTCGATCGAATGGATAGTACTCACGTTGCACTGTCGAACGCCAATGAAGACAGTGATTTCATTCTGATCGCTGGCTGACATCAAATTCTCTCCTTCAATAACGAGTGTGTCTCCCTTGTAAAGCTTGACAGAATCCGGTTCTCCGAAAGTGAATAGCACTGGATCTCGTATGTAGGTTATAATCGAAGGCACCTGGGGCGAGAGAAGGAAGAGTGAGCACCGAGCTGCGCTCGTATGAGAACGTTTCCACACGATCAAAATTCATATTCCCCACTGGCTTACCGTCGGGAAGAAAACATCCATCTGACGCAACTGGTCTACTTGATCCATAATAAATCCGAGCTTGAGATGTTCTTCATAAGGCGAGTCGAAGCCGGGTTGGTCGCTTTGGTGGCTCGGATTCGAGCCCAAAAGAAACGGAGATGGACACAGCATCAAAGTCGAGTTGACAACGTTGCATGTCTGCAGAACATTATTTATTATTCAGCGATTTCATCACCGGCCGAAAGTGCGTCATCTATCGGGCGTGCTAGCCATATTTGAGAGTCTGCGACGTTTCAGTCAAAATTGAGCATGCATACCTAGCGAACCGAGCGCTGAGCATCGAGGGCAAAACACGATACGCGGCAGTGAATCGCTCCGATAACCCTCGTCGGTGCACCGATACTTCCGAAGCCCGTAATAACGTTCGATTGGTTCTCGCAGTTCCGCGGAAGGATCAGATGGTATGAGCAGTATATCGAGCTCATGAATAAGGATTGTCACATCCGCCCAGTGCAATGATGATATCAGTGTATAATGTCGGTCACGTATTGATTAAAGCCTTTGTCGAGAGCGTCAATATTATCCGCAATCAAGGAGTCCGCCTCCCGACGACGCTAATCCCTCAGCCTGAGCAAATCAGCGAGGAATGTGACACAGCGAAATCGTGACTTCTGTCTCCTTCTACGAATGGCTTCTCGGCAGAGACTTGCGACGAAATTGACTCTATCAGAGAAAGGATGGCCTAAGAAAGGGCTGTCTACAATGTGCTGCCACCGCTGGCTTATTACCTCCGTGCATATTTGGCACTGATTGGATCCGGAGCCGAGAAGAGCTGCTTGTGTCCAATAACTTGTCCATCCATCGCCCAACTGCTCATTCCCAACACATTCATTCATTCGTGATTTCGGAACGGGCCAAGTAGCAGCCGTTTTTGCCGCGAACAGCATCCAAGGCCTTAAGTAATGGTTTGCAACACTCCGTCATTGCCTCGCCCCCAATCGGAAATTCCCTCATAGACAAAGCCTCGGACTTTGCCTCCGGTTTTTCCAAAATTACAGATTTCCTTGGGAATAGTTCTTACGAACGAGTCTTCTGGCCTCTCGGATCCTCATCCGGGATAGGGATGATCCCTGTCGTCTTTTGGCCCACCGGAATGGGCTATTAGCTTCTATGCAAACCATTCCGCGTGGAAGATACACTCACCGTCTCGTTGATTAATTTCTCCTGCTCATCGAAAACGGCCATCTTCGGTTGCTGCACGGAGTCTAGATACTCTCCACGAACGAGAATTTCTCTACCGCCACTGAGGTAACTTTTCAGCGGGTGTATATCGATGATGTTCGGGTCTTGAACGAAAACGAAAGGGTTCGCCAACGTGTGGTTGGCGTTGTCAATCGTCAAGAGTAATCTTTCAACTTTGTAATTATAGAGGGGTGCCCTCGAGGTGCGACAGCTCAGTTGACTCGATGATGCCAGAGATCTGGAATTAAATTCGGTGAGGATTTAGAATCGGCGGAGAAATTATTGTCGCGGCGCAGCTCGACGGCGCCGGCACAACGAGCGCATTTCCTCCCTCAAGATTCGCATGTGTTCGTTGTCTTGGAGCGACGGCGTTCGCTACCCACCTTTCCACCAGACAAGGAATGTCATCCAGCATAACCCTAACGCTGCTCCCCACGTTCAAGTTGGTCCCATTCAGATAGATCCTGGTTCCTCCGGATTGGGGTCCGACACGGGGGTAGACGCCCGTCAGTTGCACCTCCTGCGACAAGAATAAATAGTCAGACTGTGGTGAACGACGGTCATGAGTAGACTCTCAAACTCCAAACAGACACTCGGCAGCAGCCCCGCTTGTTAATCTCACATCAGTCACCCGTATTTGAATTCTTGAGTTCAGAGAAAGTGTTACGCATGTGATCACGCAAGCTGCTTGGAATTCACAAATGCAACAATGGCTAATGGAGAGGAGGCTCCGACAAAGCGCGGTCGACGGAAATTAGAACATCGCAGCGCAACATTGTCAGCGATCAGTTTCGACAAAATATTTTGGAAACAAACGCAGTAGTGGATTGATTCCACAACTCCGGAAGCCCAACAGGAAACAGCGACCTCTGGACGCATCCGGTATTTATAATCGGGGAACACGCTCCGTTATCGATCATTCTTCTGACCGAGCGGCGTATCGACTGCTTGATGTAAATACCATTCGTTCGCTCAGAAAAGCGATCGAGCGATTGGCTTCGACCCTACAGTTGTGGCTGCAACATGTTCCTCGAGACGCACATCGAGTACCCGTCGGCACGAATCACAGCGATTACGGCAAAGGGCGATCGACTGAACCATTCTCCTCTTACCATCCGTCGGGCAGTGGGAAGCCGGGTCCGGCGGGATATGAGAACCTCGTTCCTGCCTCCCCTGGGCACGCACCCGTTCAGCGCCTATAGCTCATTCATGGGCCCAAAATCGACATCTCTACCAGGCCCCTCCCAGAATTTCGAGCCCACGAAGCCCCTGATGATTTGAGCTGTAATGAACGCTCTTCATCTACTTTTCGCGGATATAATGATAACGATGACCTTCTCGAGATGAGTGAGCCGTCGAGTTCGTGCGGCAGGATGAGCATCAACCTACTGCTCGACTATAGACCCATACTGAAGCCTCAGCGAATCCACCCTGGCTCACGGTCCACTCTGTTGGCCGAAATGCTGCACACGACAAACTCCTATCGGGTTGAGTGATCATCGTCCGCGACGATCAACCGACCCAACTCACGAAGGGGCGTCCTATTTTTCCAGCGCGTAATTCGCTCTGTGTCAAGATAGCGTCCAGAGCCCGAACGGAACTCGCGGCGAAGTCGGACAGACGTTATTTTCTCGTCACGTCCATTGACATCGTTGAGTACTCGTCGTGAGACGTCCTACCGAGAGGGAGGGGGCGCGGGCGTCACGACTGAGAGCCAACCCTTAAATGGCGTGAATGGCTTATTTTATACTGCGGGGCATTTTATCCGAAAAACGACCGTGCTACGACGCGAAAGCGGACCATTTCGAATATGCGACGTCCTCCGAGCGTCTCCTATTTCTGGCGGACTCAGTCGGGCCGCTCTCTGTCACAACCGCATCCGAGTGCGGGGGGGGGGGGGGATTAGGGACCCGATGGTGCCATCGGAAGTTTCGAGTTGTTCAGTAGAAAAATCGCTACAGACTTATATGAGTTCCCTCCTCCTCCAAACACTGCTGCCCGTCTACTCCAGAGCATTTCGGTAGGAGTAGCGGCGGAGGCCGATCGCTCCTCCTCAATCTGGCCCACTATTCCATCAAGAGCGCGAAAATTGAGTTGACGAACCGTCTGCTGCAGTGCCGGCCTCGCTCACGAAAACGAAATACTCCACAGCTTGCGTGTATCGCTCACCAGCCGCGAGACAGCTGAACCAGATACGAAGACCAGGGCTCCGAGGACCGATCACTTCCGGCCCACGCCCATCTTTTCAAATTATTCTCATCTGAATGCATCCGGATCAGGAATTTCAGAGGACGGAGATTGCGAGCAATCCGATGCCAGATAATCATGAGCCGTACCTCTGACAGGGAAGATGCGCTCCGAGGAGCAACACCTTCTTTGCACCTGTTTTCAGATTGGCAGAGCTCGAAGGAAATCGTCTCGCAGCGATGGGCGAGCGGGAGCAAAACCGCAGTCTTCGAGCTTCTTCCAGTTCCTAAGGCGGAAAACCCGCAATTTCGGGAAAATTCCGAAGGTGGTCATCAAGTGGTAGCGGTGGCGGCGCCTCCGCCGTCTCTGCTTCTCGTCGTCGTATCTACGTTCGTTTAGAACCTCTCGCTTCTTCAACCGAACACTTCTTATCGAGCAGTATTCCGAACCGCTTGGTTAGCGCTTGATTCCATTGGAAAATTTGCCCCGACAATTAAGTGAATACAGCGCCGAGGGAAGGGATCCCCCTCTTTTCCCGATAGGGATGAGAGAGCGAGGAAGGGACTCGCGGCGCTCAAGAGAGATTCCATGTGGGCAGTAGAGAAAAGCAGGTCGACGGCATCGCTCGCAACGGAGGCCGGTCCGTGGGAGAAACGCCGCTGCTGCGCGTAGAGTCACGGGCAGTCAGTCTAATATTTTATGTATCGCGTCTCGACGTATCAATAAGCCGAGTAAAGTTGGGGAGCGACTTTTGACGCAAGAAGTGCGAAGTGTGGAAAACGTACTGCATTATTAACCACGAGTGTCCGTGCTCTCGCTGCTATTTCTCTCCCCTGTTGCCGAACACAGCGGGCCCAGTGAGAGGGTGCGTTCTGATTGACGAGCAAAGTTTCGAAACCCACTCCACACACCCGCCAGAGGTGACAGCCGTAGAACTCACTCATTCGCGAGAGGTCGAGGACTCCAGCTAGCCCGGCCGTTTGCTCGCAGGCTAGCCGGTCCTCCCTGCTGCCGCAGCCGCCGTGACTGGCGCCTAGGGATCACCTGATGATTTGAGTGTGATGTGACCGGCGACACGATTCGCACACGGCACTTACTTACAAATGCTCCGGGAACCAAAGCAGAAACTTTTCCAAGGCCGATCGGTGATCTAGGCAGATCGTGGTGCCTATGGTAACTCGTACCATTATCCACATTGCACCGAACTTATTAAGAGCCCACGCAGCCCAAATCCGACTATATGAACGAAGAGACAGCGCAAGCCGTCGGAAGCGCGACATGCGAGCGTCGACAAATGAACAAAGTATGTTCTGTGTGATCTAAGATAATCATCGGGCCGCTTCGGCGGTTCATGTACTCCTTCTGGTGTAATCAACCGAAAATAAATTCGTACGTAGAGCAAACAGCAGACGTTGTTTCCACTTGTTCTCTCGACAGGTCGGGCCGACTAACTCTAGGGGTTCGTCGGTACACCCTCACGCACAATAGTGCTTCCGAGAGGGGCCAAGGGGCTCCACTAGTTACTACTAGCCCTAGAGCCCTTCGGGTCGTTCGCCCGCTCGTTCGTTCACTCGCTCGCCGCTTCGGTCGTTCGTCCGCATACTCGTTCGCCGGCCCCACCCATTCACTGCCCTAGCATTGTTGCTAAGCTTCGGAAGGAATTTCATGTATAGCCAAGTAGAGTGGTGGCCGACTAGCGGAGCGGACGACCAACCCTCGTTCGTTTCCCGTGGGAACAAACTTAGATCGCTCAAGAATCTATTGTATGTCCGAACAAATTACCCGTCCGGTATCTTGTTCCCCGGAAACACTATGTGAGCACAAGGCAGCCGGGGTTGTCTTTAAACAAGCGTAGCAGTGCAAACGATAGCCTTTCGATTCTTCCCCAGAAGAATGTACGTAGTAGTTTTTCCCGCTTCCCGAGTTCGGAGCTCTGTTATAACCCCACAACTCGGCTGCCACTCCGTATAATGATCGTAGCCTGTATTCGAAACAATCATTTCACGGGGAGTTTCCTGAATCACGAATAAGTAGAAGTGTGCGATAGTTGTTGTTGTTCACATCTCGAGCTTTCGAGGATTCGATCGGGGACCGTCGTCGGAGGTCGGCAGAGAGCTCTCAAGGAGCTGGCACTCATCAGATAGAGACAGAGGGAAAGACGACGACGACGACGAGGTTAGGCGCGGAAGAAAAGAAAATAATTGCGTTATTTCCTTAGTCGGCTCGACTTGCCCAGCACTTGAGCATATTAACCCTGGGGAGTCAGGTATGTAGTCCCAGGCCATCTCTTTCCTATCACTCCGTCTTCCCGGTCGTCTTCCCAATAAGTCGCTCGGTCTCCCTCTCTGCATGAAAGTACCTATGCAACGAGGAACAACGGGGGTGTGAGAGCCGCACCAGCGAGCAGGACGAGTCATCGCGCCGCCACTCATGAGAATGATGATGACGATGTTGATCACCTTCAAATATCGATGATTGAGAACCCGACGTTGTTATCTTGATGCCGATATATCCCTCGATCGGAGACGAATATCTAACATCGAACCCCTCCAACCCGACGACGACGACCACCACCACCATCCTCTCGCGCTTCAGTCTCGTCGAGGGATGAAGAGGATAGTCTCCACCGAGGGCTTAGCGAGAGCCCGGAGGAGAAGCCGAGCGCGCGACAGGAAAAGATGTGGGGAGCGAGAGGAGAAGGAACTCCGACTTATCAAAAGATATTCAACCCCAGATATGAACGATGATGGAGGTAATTTGAAGTGACACACTCGCTGTTCGTACGATATGAGCAAACTTGTTGAGGCGGAGAATGAAACAGACGAGACCACAGGACCCCGGGACAAAAGTTCGTCGGAGTCCCTATCTTTCACTGTGGAGCATCCTCACGAATCGAGGAAAGTACGCGGTTGATCTTCAATTTTGAGAGATATTATGTTTTTCGGAGTGCTATGAAGTCGCGACCGGATCCCCGATCGGACATCGATAACCGAAAGTTTCGCTCGTCTCGGGATGAAAACTTCGACCGAACCCTGAGCGTGTGGTTTAATTCCCCGACAAGCTCTCTGAAAGAGCTAATAATTCATATCCCGGTTGCGTATGAGCCCTCGTTCGACTCTGTATGCGCTGTTTGCTTGATTGATAGCGCTGAAAATCCTCTCGGTTTTCCTCCATTTGCCGTGTCGGGACAGCGTCAGCGTACGACCCAGGCGGTGATTATATCCCGCGCCTTGATGGAGAGTAAGCCGTTCGCTGTGACACCGCCACGAGGCTTCGAGAAGCCACAAACTTCAACAAAGCGGCTCCAGAGTGATCGACTGCGATGATTCCTCGTCATGGAACTTTGGCCATCACGTTGTTTCTGTGTATCATTGGATTCTCCCGTTCGAGCAGCGTTCGCCCCCCACGGAGCAGATTCTGTAGGGGAGGGGAGGGGGGGCGCGAACTTGCAACAATGGAACGAGATCATATGGTCAATCACGCGCCGTCATTGTCGCCCTTCTCGGTGCTCATTCATTTCTTCCGAACTTTCATGACTCACGCGCCTCGGAAAGAGAAAGCCGGAATATTCCTCTCCGAGTCCGTGGACGTTGGCGCGATGGAGCAACAGGAAACCACATGAGGGAACCGATGGAGGGCTCAAAAGATCTGGTCGTCACTACTACGAGGCACGTCAAGAAGCTTTAGGGGAACTATGTTTCACATGTAGTAGCATACTTTCGATCCGCTGTCCTCCCACGCTCTCCCTTCTCCGCATCGCTCGCTGCCGCATCTGCTCCATGCGCTCTTATCTCCGCTACACCCTCCCAATAGAAGTCAACTACGTTGAGGAGCGCGACACGAAATTGTTCCTGACAGGGAAGACAAGCGTTCTGTGTCGGCTGTGGGAGCTGGCTGCGCCGCCCCGCTTCCAGATTCTCAAAACGAATGCTCCGAGCCGGCGACTTCGTGCGGGAGCACAGCGTGGGTCTCGTCAAGTTAAGAAAACACGAGGAGACATCCAGTGGGAGGGGTCCTCTCATTAAAGTCTGTATTCCCTCATGCACGGTTGACGGCTCGTTTCAGGAGAAAGCCAGCGAGATCCGCAGTCAGGCTCAACTTCCGAAACACGGATGGCGACAATCAGGCTTTTCACTCGTCCATCTCTTGCTCGACGACCATCCGCTTCCGGCTTGCCACGTCTAACTCCGGTAGAATTCCAGAATGAACTGTTTGCAGTTTTGCCTCCTCCGTCGGGCACTAGTCATTTTGGTCGGCATTCAGAGGCTATTCCGAGAAGATTCGGAATACAAGAGAGCGGATCGACGAGGAGTCGTCGTGGAGCTCTCGAACTCGAACACTTGAGGAAATTCCTCGTTCGAGAGCCGCGACTCCCCTCGGCAAAGAACTGAGTGGGTTCTGCGACGATCGGGAGTGCGTGGGTTTGCCAAACGCGGCGTTCTCTGAGTTAGACCGTCCCGCGGGATGATCGGCGTCCCGATCTTGTTGCACTGCGCTTCAGGCCAGACCCCTGACAGGTTAGAATGAAGGGCGATCCCGCGACTGAGCGACACATAGTGTCCAGTTGCTCGAGCCGGCAATCTCGACAAACATAACTTCAAAGCGAGAAGGTGAAATGAAGAAGCCGATGAAACTCGACACCTCCACGCTCGCTCACCCGCCCGCGCGCCCGTCGGGAGGCTGCCAGACGAAGTCCCTAATCCCCGGGCAATTTTGCGCACCGAACCCGCACTGTCAGTTTCGTCCCGGAACGACGAGAAGTGAAATCTGCGCCAGTCGCCACAACCAATTTCGGAGCTCAGAGAGAACGCGAAAGAATTTCGAAAACTTTCAAATCCTCCCCTGGTAGTCCCAACAACGATTGCTATCTCTATTAGTGCGTGCCATCAGCAACGGTGGAGAGCGGAACGAGACACGCCGTGCCGTGGAGAACGGCGACGAGCTAAAACAGATTCTTTCGCACGTGAAGGAAACTCAGCCAACGAGTCTCACTCACTCACTAATCATCGTTGCCGCACCGTGATTACGTTGGGGGAGAATTCGGCGGCGATGAGCTGACGACAGCGCAAACATAGAACGAGACCTGAAGGTCGCTCTCGATCTCAATCCAGCGTAGGATCGGAACCAGAGCCCATGAGATATCCGTCTGTGGAAGATTTCCGTCAGATCAGAACCTGAGATCCGAACTGCGATAGCCTGAGAAGCGCGTCCCGCCCGGATCCGAAAACACTAAATTCGATATCACCGGAAGATGGGAACCGAATTATCGTGAGGTCGAACTGCGATTGATGTGAGCTTGAATGAGGATCATGACTTCAGAATCCCCCTCGGTTTCCTTCATCGTCGGAAGAATATCCCGCCATCATTATCCCAAACAGCGCATTGATTGGAAGCCCGCACTGGTTGCGCGCGAGGAACCTGCACTGTATGGGCTCAAACAAGTCGCGATTGGCTAAGTTGGGAAACTAAGTCCTAAAACTCATCATACACATACTCGCGCACTCTCCAACTGCTAAGACAGCTGAATCATGCCACCCGGAGGAGATTCCTCCCGGCGCAAACTCCGTTCAAGTCAGTCGACAACTCACCTTGTAGTAGAATTTTTCCTGAGCTTTCGTTAGTCCTGCGCGGTTTCCTATGACTACGAAGGCGCCCTGGGGCCCTGCATTGCTGGCCTGGGTTTGACAGACGACTCTGACGCTCACACTGTAGTCTTTTGGCAGGCAGGGCACTCCTCCGATTCTGATTTTGTCGGCGATCTCGTCCTGAGAGGTTCCCAGATTCGAACCTTCGATAGTGACCAGGGTACCGCCCTCGACTGGACCCGAGAGTGGATGAATCTGAAAAATGCAATATAGCTCAAATCAATCGTTCCGACGACCGAGCTTTCAGTATCACGAAAAACCGAACAAAATCATTTCTTCTCTCAGGAGACGACCTCTGATCGCGCAAACCTATTATGACTACAAGCAGAGCTCTCGTATATCCCTCGAGCACAATTATTGGAAAGAAGGAAGCAGAATTGATTGGGCGTTCCGCGTTATTACAACTCTGCCGATGACTGCCTATGGCGGCTGCATATCTGAAGTAGCGTATGTGTGTGTTCACTTCGCGAATGAAGCAATACACAAAAGCAATCGTCCAGTATGGTCGTCGTCGTTGTTGTTCTTACGTGCGGATTCGGAATACAATCGGCCGCCTCGATCTGAGTTCATTTCCTGAGCTCATGCACGTACGAGCTCATTCAGCTCGCCTGAAGTCGGTACCGGCGGGCAGAGCGGCTAACACCGTCTCACGGAAGAAGAAACATTCATCTCTGTCGACTCGGCTCGACTCCACGCGCTGCAGAAGCGGCTACATACCTCTTGGTTGGCCTCAATCGCGGACTTCATTAAGGTAAGTAGCCGCTAGCTCAGGGCTTCTGCCCCAACCCACAACTCCCATCAGCTCCTTGCGCTCCCCTTTTAACTGGTCGGCTTTTCTTCCGCCTACTCCTCGTCTGCTCCGACTGACTCCACGCTGTGCTTCGGGTCGACGAAACATCTACACCCAGCCGATACAACGTATACGCATCGTTGAGTGAGCCGTCCGTAGACGCCTCCAGAAGTCTTCCCTATTTCATACCCGAAGGTGATTCCGGCCTGTATACCGTGGCCGGAATGATGAACCAGCCAGCGTTAACGGTCTGATGCTCCGGAGCTCGTTGACTTGGACCGCCCGGAATTATTCAGCCTCTATTTCTCACCGGAGCCGAATCATCCACGATGCCGGCGTGGATGCTGATCTTCATGAAACTCATTATGAGTCTCGAATTCCATGACTCGAGCTCGAGTTCTACGGGGATTCGCCGATCGGGTCCGGCTCTCCCGGCTCAGGTCGTTTGGATCCGCGGAATGATGAACGCCTCGGATTCGAGGCCGAGAGTCACGGCTGAAGATCCTCAGAGCGCTGACGACAGCGACTGGAGGACATTTATGGTTCAGGCGGCAGTTCTCATTGGGCGCGGACTCGGAGAGCTGACAACGCTCGGGAGCGATCTCATTAAGATGGTCCGTGCTCTCGAAACGGTGTCGCTTCTTCAGAGCCAACAACACGACCCCTTGTCAGACATTTAGGCCAGCTCACGTATACGTTCAATCTTCTGCTGAGGGAAGGGTAGCTAGCTTCCTTTTCCGGCGCACCACTTCGAACACAACTCCTTTGCGAAGAAGCATCGTCGACGTTGACACATCGCACAGTCTTTCCCTGGTTTTACTGCACGATTCTCAACCCCATCGCTCATCTCCAATGTGATTCTACGAGCAAACGGAATCGCTCCGAAGAAAAGTCGCCCGAAGGACGACCGGCCAGACCGTCAGGAGGGGAGACGGAGTATCACCGAAGGGATACCTAACGTTTCAAGTTATGCGGGTCAGCGAGTGGGCGTGCGAAGCCTCGAATGATGCAGACCGTATGGCCCCTCACAATCCGATGCTCATTTCCGAAGCGGCGGCCACGAAGCGTCAAGAACACGCCATGGCGCACAGACAAATCGCACGGAGAGTCTTTCATGGAATTTTCCTCCGCCTGCGTGCCATGCATGACATTCGAAGTAAGGGCTGCCCTCTCTCTAAGGCAGACCTTCTTCGCTTTTGTTCTCGTGCTGGCTTTTCTATCTTTAGGCTTTCCATTTTCCGGAAGCGTGCCATCCCAAATGTTTGTCCGCATTCACTCGGAGGCCTCTTCGTCAGGCTCATCGTGCTCGCCACGAATTAGCGGAATCGGTCATTCGGTTGACGATTCTCAGGACTCGAGCTTTTTCGCAGAGAGCGGGCGAGGCGTAGCGATATGGCTCGTAGACTAGACGGAGGGTTATTGTGAGAACAAACGAGTTCCCTGTACGAGGCCTAGTGTCAGCATTTCTTCGTGCTGTTCGGTATGCGGGGCTTGCTCAATCCATCCACACGATATAAGGGAGAGGTCTCCTCCGGGATACGTTGCGATGTTTTCTCGACACCGCGAATGCCCGCCCGGAAACTTCCGAGAACTCCATACGATGCACAAAGTATCTCTTTCGATGGAAGAGTCCCGGAACCTAATTGGAGGTCGAGGAACGCTCATGCGGATTTCTCATTATTTATCATTTATATTACTCACCCAGTCGATTCTAGGTGGCGGGCATGAAGTTGTGACAGGCTCCATGCATGCAGGTCCGTACATGCATTGGCCGCCGCACCACGAACATTGATATCGATTATCTCGAGTCAGACACAACGAGCAATCTTGACGATTCCCGTGCGAGCCGAGCAGGCCACATTTGTAGACGGTCACTGGAAAGAGAAATAGAAGTGAGAATCTCCGGGTCTGGGATTGACGGAAATTTTGATGTGCTCCTCTCGCTGCCGTCCTGGAAGCAAAAGTCTAATTTTCCCCTTGTCTAAGGGAACACAGCGGGAGAATCCCGATTGAACACTAGGCGGTCACAAAGAGAGTAGTCGAGCTCAGCGTCACTCGAGGAAAAACCGGGCACACAGGAAGAGATCATGGCGATAGGAGGCATCGCTGTATCCGGAGGTGTAATGTACCCGATGCACTCGGTAATAGACTCGATCGACGTGCCAACTTCTCCGGCCTCCGCATATCTTCGGTCATATTTCATCCGGCTTATGGGAAAACAATATCGTCCGTGTGAGTCGTCAGCGATACCCGGTACGTCTTGGCCCTGACTGTGATACAAGAGCATCCCCTCTTGCGGCAACGGACATTCTTCCTCCATCCGCACCGCTCTCAGACAGTGTGTTGGTCTTCCCCGAGCGCAAAATCCCCTCCACGGAGACCTCTTATTCGGCTCGAATTCCAGAACTGGCAAGGGCGTGATTGCGGGAATTTCCCTAGATTTTTCGCTTCTGGATAGCTGCCCAGACTTATTTCTCTATCCCTACTCGACGTCCACTCCGTTCTATGCTCTCAATACGAAATTCCGAATCGAGGCACCGGGGAGGATCCCTCCCAGACCACTGCACGTGTCTAGAGGATCCCAACGACGGATCCGTACGCGGTGATCAGAACGATACCGCGTTGATGCCCGATCGTGACTCATCAACGCGGATCTACGAACTTCGACCCAGAGCCACAGCAACAGGGGCAGTGATAGCTTAGTGCCGCTAACAAAAAGCATCCGATAGATAATAATATAGGAAAGAGAGGGAATGGAAATGCGGTGCGAGATATGTATTAACGGACGAGTCCATCGCACCGTGACACTTTTATAGTCAGGTCAATACATCAAGCTTTGGTTCTGGTGAGTTCCTACTGCGCGAGGGACCATTTAAGGGAGAAGGGGGAGAGGGAGGGAGGGCGGTAGATACGCAGGCCCGACACAGCGATGGGGATTATAGGAGACGGCACACTACATACGAGAGGGAGCGGAGTGCAGCCGTCGAGAGAAGGGATGCTCTCAATGAAAGTGAGAGACTTGGGAGAAATCCGGAGAGACTGACAAAGCGAGCTACTTCCATCAACCAGGTGACTTTTAGCGTGACGCGCAAAAGAGGCACGGATCGACAAAAAAAAACGCTCGGTGGTAGAGGTCGACATTTGGCTGATTGCTTTCCCACAGCGAGGATTAGAGCTATCTGTCTAAAATGGTCTTCTCACGCTCTTTTCTTTCTATTCCTCTCTTTCGGTTGCTCCCATTCCTGCGTGGCTGCCACCGCTAAAATATTATCAGCACCCTGCTTATCTACGAGTTGTAGTAGCGATGGTAGTATGCGTGCGAGTTCATGCATTATCTCGACCGGAACCTCGCGGGGGTCAACGAGCATCGTAAATTAAAGGATTTCGC
Organism: Galendromus occidentalis; assembly: GCF_000255335.2. Classification (NCBI taxonomy): domain Eukaryota; kingdom Metazoa; phylum Arthropoda; class Arachnida; order Mesostigmata; family Phytoseiidae; genus Galendromus; species Galendromus occidentalis. The sequence continues at coordinate 767,654 of NW_003804370.1, forward strand.
CGGCAGCCAGTCCTTGAAGCTCAGGATTCACCCCGTCGAGCCGGCGAAGAACGCCATGACTACGTACATACGACTGACTACATTATGAGCTCGCATCGTGAATCGACGTCGAGAGACCGAACAGTACGAGACGAGTTTATGGCGGCGTCTCGGAATCCTCCCAGAAGTTTGCGATCGACTCGTGGTTCACGCTGTGTTTCTCGATCTTGTCTCCGATCCGGGGGGACAGAGCGATCCCCTCGACTCGTAATTGAAGCCTGTCTGTGTTGGGAAACTTACGATTAGTTTTGTCGATGAATATGTCCCCGTTCCACAGGACGGTCAGTAGACCCTCTATTTCCGGCTCTTCCGCATCGTAGTTGTAGCTGGATTCAGAGCAGATGATGACGTCATCCCGCTTCCGAGCCATGACCAATTGCCGTCTACCTTCGATCTCGATGATACATTGGAAACCCTCCTGGAAGTTCAATATGCCCCGTTAGACCTCAGTAGATAGAACTCATGCCCGCTAGAGGTACAGCTGCCTCGACTCATGGTCGAGTCCCGAATCAATCCGGCGCGCGGAGAGATATCGGAGACTGAATGTTCGCATCATTGCTGTGACTCCTGACCTTCGGAAAGCCCCCTCCGTAACGGTTCAGGAATTTCTTCTGTCGTGGACAAATAACCTGCAGGCGTTGCCATACGCCCTAGAGATCTCTTCGTCTCCGAACGATACTGCTCCGGAAATAGTGCGACCTAATAAACTAGTCTTCTTAGATCAGGATCGATATTTAGGAGCCTCGTTCTTGCTCTCATCGAAATTCCTCGATATGCATTCCTTGTTGCGCATCAACATGATCGACTCCCCCAGACATTCGTCGATGAAAGCAGCCTCGCTCGCATCGGGATAACAAGCATATCTCACAGAGAGCTTCACTGATTTGCATTTATGACCATGTGAGGAACTCGAGAACGAGAGCGAACGTATAGCAAGACGGGAATCGATACTGCGAGGGAAACGAGCCGAGGGTCGGGAACGAGCGACGGGTGTCTGAGCACACATTCCACAAGTGAGTCACAGCCTTGGAAGCCCTACGATTGGACAAGCCCTACGACGACAATATATTGAGACAGGACAACAGCACAAGGTGTGTCCTTCGCTGTGTGGACTTGCCGAACGACTCCTTTGCACGTCCATTACTTACTCTCGAGCAGCTCTAAATTGGAATGCGTTGCGCGGTTTCTCTCCCGCCCCTACCCCCACTCACTCGGCCTGAGCGAGGCTTAAGTTTCTCCAGCACACACTCGGGCTGTGGAGACACTCGTTTTGAACATCTGCCGCTCTCGGTGACAGCAGTGTCGGCAGGAGGTGTTAGCGAGCAAGCAAGCAATGCAAAAGCCCGTGATACATTTGCTCGATTGATTCTTGTTTATGGGTTGTGGCTCACGCTTTACGACTGACTACATGTCTACTGACGCAGGGACGGACGGACGGACGTACGGACAGACAGACGAGGGAACTGAGGAAACGAGGAGCTCTTTGCTATTGCCTAGTTGTACGCCGAAGAAAAAAACAGCTATTCGGCGAGTTCTCGGTCATGCCAATTGCAGAAGACGTATCCGTGGGTGAGATTGGCTCGTTTTCGAAGAATCGTTTCTCTCCTTGTCTAGTCATTCTGGAGCCCTGTCGAGAAATACATAAACAGACGGGTAGCGTTCACAGCGGAAAAGGGGCACGGGGAGAAATAAAATGAAAGTGAGGGATCCCGCTGTTTGCATAGCGTCTACCTATTGGCAAACAATTGTAGACCATTTATAGCACGGTGCAATTGGCCGTTCGAGCCCCGATCCTGAGTCCCCGTCCGCTCTCGTCCTCCTTCCGAGTACACGACAAGGCGTGCCGGAGGTTTTGTGGGGGTGATGTAAACGTTCTCGTCTTCTTGCAAATAAAAACAAATGTCGGGCTATATTGCGAGCAATTCCGCTTTGCTCCGTGGCAGTGGTGGTGGTAGTGACGGCGGCGGCGATGGTGTTGGGGTGGGCGCCGTTAGATGTTGAGGTAGAGAGCGCTCGCCCGCACCGAGCGCTAGACAGGAAAACGGCAGGGGAGTCGGGAACGGAAGGCGAGTCTTCGACTTCGGCTGTATTCTCGGCGACCCGACTCCCAGCGGACTTATCACCTCCCGCTATGAGGATTTGAGCTCCGGTTCGCGCCGCGAGCGAACTATTGATCTCAAAGTGAACGTTCCTTACTTCGCGCTTCGGGACATGACGTAATTCCGCCAATGCGAAAGACAGAAACGGAAGGACTCAGGGACGCCTCCCATTATATTGAACGAAACACGATCCAATTTAGCTAGTTCCTCACATCCTTGCGGTGTGGTTCGGTTGTGCACCGATATGTTTCTTCCAGAAAATGAGTTTCCGAGAAAGAGGAGCGCCAATGTTCGGCACACAACTGTCACAAGGGAGGAATTTACCAACAATGCGCAGCGATTCAAGTCTGCGAAAGATACGCGAAATTGGAGTCGACGTCGCTGTCATCGACGGCGGCTGCAGACCATTGGTCCTGGCGATGCAGGTGCCTTATCCCCTCGGAAGGATCCTCCTCGCTGGGGGATTCGTAATCAGGTTCCGTTTGAACGAGAAGAACGAAAACGAAGCCCTGGAGGAAATGAGCGGGAAATTTCGAACGTTATTTGTGACAGAACGCCGCTGTCGGCCACCGACCGACGTCGCCGTGCGTTTTCTTCCGAACGGATGGTTTCTGTGTTGACCGGCCGTTCAGCAGGCCGAACGTCCGGACCGCGAGGATCCTTTCCTTTAAGATAAACTTGCGTTCGGCGGCATCAACGGTCTGCCGGATCTGCGTTCGAGGTCGGTTGCCCACTCGCTTCTCTTCGGTGCTTTTTCACCCTGCGCAGCCGTACCTTGAGCTTGATACCGGCCATGGCGGCCTCGTCGGTTCCTTCTCCACGATAGCGTCAAATATATGGTATAGCATCAGAGCCGGCAGCTAACATCAACGGCAGCTGCGGGAACATCCAGGGAGCCCGCCAGTCCTTCTCGGGACACGGCTGAAGAAATGGATAAGCTAATATGTTGCCTTCATCGTTGTTCCCGCTGATGCTTGTTGCTCCGCTCCGTAGCATGAGTTACAATCCCGCGAGGAAGGGCCAAAAAAGTGCCTCCACACCGACGCGGCTTTGCCTTAGAATGACTCGGCAGATTCCGTGACCGTTCTGATATCAGGCGGATCCCAGACGCCGCTCGTTCTCCCGACCATGATTCCCAGTCAAGGAAGATTCACAGGATTGGACATTTGTGTTCTAACTTCTCGGCTTCGGGATTATGAACACCGACATCTGGACCCGAGCTCGCGAAAATCGAAGTCGCGAGATCTGACAATCTGCGGCGCTAGCTAGCGAGCCATCGCGCTGATGGTGAAATTCGCTCCTCACTGAGATGCTCTCGGAACCAAAATTGAGGATTCTCAGTTCTCTTCATTTCAAGGAGTTCCGAGGCGACATGAGCGGGAGGACTGATACCGATAATAATCCGCAAGCGGAAGATTCGCGGAGAAATTGTTTCTGCAATGGGCTCTGAGCGCTCCTTCAGTCCACCTCAATAAATGATGATAGAAGGCCGCAGTAGCATGGGCCTTTTCCTCGAGTACCATCGGAGAGATGGACTAGTTCCCCCGAACACCGCAATAATGGGTCGCTGAGCCCTGGTTCCCG